>NC_086448.1:314086686-314354186 GCF_028390025.1 Pseudophryne corroboree | reverse complement strand
TTCTGCTGTCCAAGCATAAATAAATGATTAGCAAAAAATGCCTATAATTTATTAGTGTTCTTTTTCTCGAATTGTCTAGGGATTTGCAAGGAGATATTTGGGTATATTAGAATATAAAGTGCAACTCTTATCTGTTCCTGATAGACTCCTTATAAATCATGTATGTTTTTAAACCTGTGTCATGGCTGCCCTTTTCAAGTCATCATCTCTATGCTATTAAAAACTGTTGACATTTTTCCACAATTACAGTTAGTAGAGCTTATTTATTTATTTTTTAAATTATATCACTCACCATTCCTTCAGACCATCTCTGTTTCCTGTACAACTTCCTGCACAATGATTGGGGAATCACTCCAGACATCCACCAATCAGTGTGTGTAGCACTCCCACAGCTGTGACTGGTGAATGCCCAGCGCCAACCCCCTTAACAGTGCCACCATGGCAACTGTGTGTCACTGACACTGCATATTAATGAATCTTGCTGGTGGATGCATGCTGCTCAGCTTCTCTGATAGTTTTCTACAACACAATCAGGGCAGCCACGGAACTTCTTCCACCTGCCTCCCGGCCACCAGACATGTAAAGGTAAGGTAGCCTGCGACCCAACTCATCAGAATTCTACTGGCCTGGGTGGCAAAGGCCACCCTGCCCCCTTGTTCAGCCCGCAACTGGAAACCGGTAAGCTTACTGTACATAGGCTGCTATCAGAACTGTACACATGGGTCCAGTAAGTCTGCGTTTGACAATGCAGCCCCTGGACCCGTCCGGGGGCGATACTTCGCCTATTTTGAAGAATAGTGCCGGGTGCCACCCCTGCTCCACCCCCCAAACACTGCAGCATGTCAATCATGTTGCAGTTGCCAGGGGACTGCAAGTGAGATCGCAAGACCTGTTATGCACATGCACAGAAAGGGCCTGGCACCTACACAGACCCCACATCATCGGATTTGTATGCCAAAAACAACCCCAAAAGTAAACACTCCTGTCCAAAAGTGCAAATGCTGGAGAGGGTTGAGGTGAGTGTATTTCATTATCATACATGCTTACATCAGGGCCGTAACTAGGGGGGGGGGGGGGGCTAATGGGGCATGCGCCCCAGGTGCAGGATTTGAGGGGGCGCCAAGGAGTTACAGGGGATCAGGGTTTTTTTTACCGGCAGTGCTTTGCTGCTCCAGTGAGACAGCAGACAGCTCCCAGGGCAATGTATCTGACCCACCTGTCTGACGCAGCTGGCTCTGATGCTGTGCGAGTGAGCTCCAGTACCTGGGATCGCGCAAAATTACTGCCTTGCCCCGGGTGACGAAAATCCTAGTTTCGGCATAGTAATGACTTTACTTTATGTATCTCATCTCAACAATAACTTTTTACAAACACAGGAGTCCAAATAACTATTTTTGTGTGAAAGTGGGGTGTTATGAAGGGTTGGGTATGCGTGACTGTCCGGTCACCATACCGATGCCGGGATCCCAGCTTTCAGATGTCCTGCGGGGGGAGGGGGGATTGAGACGCCTGCACTTGCCACAAATTATTTTCCCACTCTATGGGTGTCGTGGACACCCACGAGTGGGAATAGTCCCTGTTAGTCAGCATGCCAACTGCAAGGGGGCGAGATTCCGGTGTCGGTATTACCGGAACTACCTCCCTTTATGAATGCAGCAGGCGGAAGCTGACTGTATCTGCTTGTTAAGTGGCAGTGCCTGTTTGTGTGCACTGAATGTGCCGCATATGTATATAACCTTTGTCATGATAGAGGAGTGTGACTAGGTGTTAGCATTGTTCTGCGTTGCATAGGGCGGTCTCTGCACGTCAACAATGAAAATCTAAAAATAAAAATGAGCAATATGTGTTTGTCAGGACTAACTTCAGTGTTGTACTCTGGAGTTACACAGATTTTGGTTTCAGAAAGCAAACATTTGCAGATGATTTGTCTGATACATGTGGCTTTTGAGCTGTAATTGAAATGCAGATGGTCATCAAAAGTAAAAACGTATGTACTGCCTTTTATCACATTTGGATCACATTTCTGCATGTATACATACGTATTACTGTAAGTCGCCTTGTACTTAGTAGTACAGTATATCTAGTCAAAACTCACAATGTCAACCCAGAATCACGACATTCATTTTTAATGTTGACATTCTGTACATGCTGACACTCTGAATGTCAACATTCAGAACATGTCATCATTCTGGTGTCTAAATTCTGATTTAACTATTCTGACTGCACCTTAATACCTACTTCATTGCTGACCTGTGCCACTATTATATAGATGTGTCTTCAGATATCTATCCTTTTTGCTCCATACTGCGCGAGGCACCTAGCATGATTCCCATGATTTCCTTCATTTTGATATTTTTTTGCTCTGTTTTGCATCTAGGACCTTATTCAGTATGGATGGCATCAGAGATGCAATCATATATTGCCAATTTCCTGCCTGTGTGCAGGCGCAGGGCCCATTCTGTGTGTGCATGGGCAGGGGTATGCGATCACATTGCATTGATGCAAATGCCTCTTCCTGATTGATAGGCAGAGGCGTTTGCGGAGTGGTGACGTATCATTGCAGGGGAGTAACGTTGGAAATGGAGGCAGGTCTGGGCCATTTTCACAGGCAGGGGGCTTCCCTTATTCAGCGATGCAATTGCAATTGAATTGCGATCGCATCGCTGGCAGCCATTAGCATGTTGGGCAGCCTTGCCCTGTACCGGGCAGCCCCCAGTGTGCGATCGTCAGCAGTTGCAGGTTTGCTAAATTAGCAAAACTGCAACTGAAGCTGAATGAGAGCCATAGAGCTTGATTCAGATCCCGTTGTTCCTGCTGTTAAAGTCGCAAAGTAATGAGGTTCGCGGGCAAAGCGAGCCTGCGATGGTATACATTTTTACTGATGTTTAGGGGGGCTACACATTAGCTGTATGAACTATTAAAGTTATAGCAATAATCTGAAATGTTTTCAAACTATAATAGTGTACTGTATATATAGATAATGGTTAAAAATGAACCTAATGGAATTAAATAAACACAAATGCGCTGAATCAGACTTAATCACACAAATGCAGTTTGCTAGCACGCATGGACTGATTTCTCCTTTGATGGACCACGCTGTCTATGATGGGCGTTTCTGGGCAGTGACTGGGAGGCGCCCATGCGATTGCACAGAACTGACCCATCTCATGGGAGTGTTAATTGACTTCAGCTCATCCGCAGCATGTGGATGGAGATGGGACGACTATCAGATAAATCTTTTGCACCCAGCATGGGGCTGGTGTAAGTCCAGGGACTAATGATGACAGATGCAGCTGCACAATAAGAGCAGTGGGTGGGAGAGGCTTCCACATGCAGTCACACAGATTTGTTGTGTGCACAGGATGACTATATCATTACCACAATGTAGAAAGCAGGCAGCCGTGGCCATACAAAAAAGTGACTGCAGTTGCATCTGAATCAGAATCAGCCCCAGCGTATTTCACTATGCACAGTGAGTCTGATTCAGATGTGGTTGGAGGGTGCATCGCTTACTTGGAAGCAGCAGCAGTGCACAGATACAGTATGTCAATGCAGCAGGAGGCGTCTGGTATAAGTAGATGCCTTCTGCATGCATTTTTGATCCAGTGATGTGTCCGAGGATGCAGCATCGGATCACTTGCACTCCATCATGGGGAGCAAGCCAACCACCGCAGCTCCTACCACGAGGACAGCAGATCTCCATCAGAATCAAAAGATCCTGGCCTCAGCACCCCCCCAAAGCAACATGCCTTCGTTTTGGAAAACGGAGGTTATAGCTACCCCTCCCACCCCCAAACAGCTGCAGACTGTCAGTCACTTGACGTACTGTTTCCAATGACAGAGGACCTGTATGCACATGCGCAGTGTGGGACCTGTTCGTGCGACAAGTTCCGCACATCTGTACTTTGCGACATAGGCAGCAATAGCAACAGGACCTGTATCAGGCCCAATGTGCTTATTTGTCTACTTAACGCTTACATAGATGCAGGACCGGTGCAAGGTTCTTGGCATCCTATGCAAAACTTCAGCCTTCTGCCCCCAACCAATACCCACTTCCCAGCCCTGCAAATGAGAGTGTGACTTATAGTTTCCACAGCCACCACGTGCATTAAGTATAACAAGGATGTTTCTCTCAGAGTCATTCTTAATTTTGTGATAGCCAGATTCAGTGGCACCCCCTCTCTCCCAGATCCCGGCGCCCCAGGCAGCTGCCTAATGGTAGAGCCAGCCCTGCATAGGCGCACACTTGATTCATAATTTGGGAAGAGCCTAATGGGCTTATAAAATGGTAATTTCCATAAATGCATATACTGTAAGCCAGGCATGTCCAAACTGCGGCCCTCCAGCTGTTGAGAAACTACACATCCCAGCATGCCCTGACACAGCTTTAGCATTCTCTGACAGCAAAACTGTGTCAGGGCATGCTGGGATATGTAGTTTTACAACAGCTGGAGGGCCGCAGTTTGGACATGCCTGCTGTAAGCACTGTCTTGCATGAGTGCATCTAGAACACCATAATTTGTGCAACTTTTCAAACAAAGAATACAGAACTTACTAGCTTGATGTTCAGATCTACAGTATGTGAGGTCCATGAAAACAGGCACCTTGTGGGTAAGAGTAGCACATGACATTGCATTTACATTGCAGGCTCTCAGTTGTACACTTTTGTAAATTACTTTTACAATATCTAAGTTGTGATGACTGAAGAGTCAGACGAGATAAATGTTGCAATGAAGACTGCCCACCTGCAAGAATGTACAAATATAACTGGTTTCATAGATAGCATTAGATACATTTCTGGCTTAATGAGTGTGACAGGTATTTGGCTATCTACCATTGCATAGTCCTGCACATATTTGTCGTACACTCTTGGAAATATCAAACTCATAATTCTTGTTTATGGAAGCATCTCACACGTCAACTGGTTTAGTAAACAGCAGTCCCTGGAATAACATAATATTCAAAAAAATGCCAAATGTATCATCCAGATACTGACAATGCCAATATTATGAAAACATCACGAGCAGCTGAAAACAATGAAGAGGAGGGAACTTCTTTCAAATCTTAAAAGTTTGTGGTACTAATCTTCTCCCAGTAGGTGGCTGCATAATGCAATCTATTTTCTGAAGAGCGATGACAAAAATGAGCACGCCTTGTACATTCCATTCCATAATCTGTGTGAATTTTCTTTTCCATAATTTTAATACAAATATGTGATCTTCAGGAACCTTTGTGGAGATCAAAGCAAACATGACTGTGCGGCATATGTAGCAGATTGCTTGATAATTAAGAAAGCAAGGTTTTAGAAGATATGAGGAGGGGGAGGGGGGTCTAGTAAAGGTCAGTTTTCCCAACCTTTTTTAAATCAGTCCAAATCACTAGAAATTGCTCAAAACAAAACAATAAGGGAATTAATTTTTCCGTTGCTCTACTCTGTCAAGCAGCAGTTTTATTGTTCATAAACATGCAATTTGTAGTGATTTTAAAAAGTGATTTCAAAGCTTGGTGATTTTCCCATTCATTTCAGTGGTGTTTCCAGCTTATGTGCTACATACAGAAACCCCATTGCTATTAGTGGGTGTGGTATGAGTTGCCGGCGGCCAACATACCGGCACGCCGGGATCCCGACCACCGGCTGGCCGACAGCGGGGCGAGCGCAAATGAGCCCCTTGCGGGCTCGCTGCGCTACGCGCGCCACGCTATCTATTCTCCCTCCGGGGGGTCGTAGACCCCAAGAGGGAGAAAAGCTGTCGGTATGCCGGTGCCGGTATACTGTGCGCTGGGATCCCAACAACCGGTATATTGAATTCCACCCCTATTAACTGCCCTTTTAAAATGACTAGGAAAACTATTGCGCTGGACCGATTTAAGGTAATAAATGAATATGGAGCGTACACCCCCTTCCCAACTTGCAAATCCTTCACCGTCCTGAACACTAGACAGCCTGGTCTGTTTTCACAATAACAGGTAACATGAGCATGGGGTTTGTGTCTTTGGGGGAGATGTGTTTAACCTTGGAGAGGGATGAAGTGGAGAGAGATAAAGAAGCAACCAATCAGCTCCTGTCATATTTCTAACACATCCTGTAAAATAGCAGTTAAGAGCTGATTGTTTGCTACTGTATCTCTCTTCAAGGTTTCATGCATATAGTGAGATCCGTCCCCAGGCTGGGCAATGTGCATTGAGGAATAGATAGAGATATAGCCTTAAAGCGCTCCTATAGAACCCACGTTTATAAACACACACCAAGTGGGTCAAAAGAAAATATATAATCACATACACCGATGTTTCCAAAGATGAATGCAAGTCCAGCGTTTGATTAGACGTAGATGGTTCTAGTTCTCATAGAAATGTAAGAAAAAAGAAAGTGCAATAGTGCACTTAACCTTTAAAAGGTGCTTGAATTTATTTTAATATTGTACTTACAACCAGCAGACGAAATCAGTAGCCTTTAGGAAAAACCCTCATTGGCAATACAGCAGCAACGGACTGGATGATGATAATCCTTTTAATGTCCAGCGCCGATATCACATACGATTAAGCCTCATAAAAGATAAGCAGCACGAAGAAAGTGCAATAGTGCAATTATCCTTTTTTTAAAAGCAAAGATTTATTTTTAAAACATTACACTTACATCAAATTGATGAAAAAAGGCATATACACAAGTCCCCAGTATGGAGCATAGCCACAGGAGGCTTTGGAAACATCGGTGTATGTGATTATATATTTTCTTTTGACCCACTTGGTGTGTGTTTATAAACGTGGGTTCTATAGGAGCGCTTTAAGGCTATATCTCTATCTATTCCTCAATTCTTATATTTTAAGTGTAAAGGGATGTACACTTTGAGATATAATTTTTAGCTGCACCTGTAAAACTAATTTGCGCATATTTTTAAACTACCTTTCCATTTGGGCAATGTGCATGGCAGGGTCTCCTGGGGATGTTAGTAGTGCTCCTGAATTTCTAGACCACACCCAACACCCTTTCTGGAAAACACCCTTTTTGGTAAAACATTGCCGCAACGTGTTTTCCTCCACTGTTTTGAAAAGTTGGATGGTATCATTTATTATCAGTTATTTATATAGCGCACACATATTCTGCAGTATTTTACAGAGAATATTTGCCCATTCACATCAGTCCCTGCCCCAGTGGAGCTTACAATCTATATTCCCTACCACATGTACACGCACACATTCACACTAGGATTAATTTTGTTGGGAGCCAATTAACCTACCAGTAAATTTTTGGATTGTGGGATGAAACCGGAGCACCCAGAGCCCGAAGAGGAGACGATGCAGGAGACTTTGGGGGGTGGGGCTGGGCTGTGACATCATCAAGTCCCGCTCCCACATCAGGAAAATGCCGCGATTTGCGGGTCCGTGGGAAGGGGGTGGTGCTAAACTTACGCAATTCGCATAATTTGAACCCCTTCCCCTCCCCACGGACCCGCAAATATGGGAGAGTATGTCTCCATCCTGCCCGCATCACTAGGGAGCAAGCAGGATGCGGGAGACCTGCCTACTCTTCTGGGTGTGCAGGGGGCTACCCCAAAAAATGTGAGCCTCCCGCAGCTTCTGGGAGAGTAGGCAAGTATGCCCAGAGGAAACCCACACAAGTACGGGGTGAATATACAAACTCTGCACAGTTAAGGCCATGGTGGGTGTCGTACCCATGACCTCAGTGATGTGAGGCTTGCAGATCACAAAATAGGTTATCATGCTTGCTAATAGTTACATAGGGCAAACATTAAAATGAACTGGTCTGCATAATAGAAACACTGAGTTTATGCATAAGACAAGTTTACAGCTTGATACATTGACTACCTGATAGAATAAATATCTATCTGCCTCTAACCATGAAATTCTGTTTTCATTTAACCCTTTATATTGCATATATGCTCAAACACCTGGCTTTCTTTGTGATCCTTCCGTGCTCTTCTTTGGTAGAAAGTATCACAGGACTAGGTAGGGGGTCACTGCGTGAGAGAGAAATTGCACTCTCTTATGTTATATGGTGACACAGAATATAGAAAGGACTCTAGAACAAGTAAGAGGTGTACATTTTGTGATTCGCTTCAGCACACAAATGGCATTAGCTGAAACCCTCTTGAGTTTAAGAGCTGCTTTTCATTTGCTATAAGGCAAAAGTAACAAACCAAAGTGATTCTGGGTCAGTGACCAGCGCTAAGCATGTAAGGTGATCTTTTTGAAGTTGTTGAATGTTTCAGCCCATTTAATATTTTACATTGCAGAGCAAATAAAGCACATTTTAACACGTTACTAGACAGTTTTTGTGATGTGTGGTTAGACAGTGTTGTGTGATTTATAGAACAGAGATTTTTCCCCTAGTAACCTATATCAAAATGGTCTATTATAATGCATTATTATGCACAGTATTTATGTTAACTCGATTGACTAATGGAGTCATTTTAAATGTATAAGTGTCTAGGTGAATAACCCTACATTTACCTACATTCAATTTACCATTATCTCTAAATCCATCTCCATTTGCTACTGTGCTCAGTATTATAAAGGTTAGTGTCAGCCATAGACATGGACACCTTACATTCTAGGCTCACTGCAAGGTAAGTAAATAGACAGTCCAAATACAAGCACTGTGTTATACAACATTGGTTACGTTACCTCAATCTGAAGATTATTATTTTATTTGCCTTCCAGCCGGGCCAGCTCCATGAGTACTAGCACCCTGTGCGAGAAAATTTTGAAGCCCCCCCCCCCTTCCTGGAAAAGTGGGCATAATGTCCCCAGCAGTGCCAGATACATATGATATGCCGCCCAGCAGTGCCAGATAGACATGATATGCCCCCCAGCAGTGCCAGATAGACATGATAAGCTCCCCAGCAGTGCCAGATATACATGATATGCCCCCCAACAGTGCCAGATAGACATGATATGCCCCCTACCAGTGCCAGATACACATGATATGCCCCCCAGCAGTGCCAGATACACATGATATGCCCCCAGCTGTACCAGATACACATGATATGCCCCCCAGCAGTGCCAGATACACATGATATGCCCCCCAGCAGTGCCAGATACACATGATATGCCCCCCAGCAGTGCCAGATACACATGATATGCCCCCCAGCAGTGCCAGATATGCCCCCAGCAGTGCCAGATACACATGTCCCCAGAGTGCCAGATATGCCCCCAATGCCAGGTACACATGTCCCCAGAGTGCCAGATATGCCCCCAATGCCAGATACACATGTCTCCAGAGTGCCAGATATGCCCCCCAATGTCAGATACACATGTCCCTAGAGTACCAGATATGCCCCCAGTGCCAGAAACACATGTCCCCACAGTGCCAGTAATGCCCCCACTGCCAGATCCACATGTCCACTGAGTGCCAGATATGCCCCCAGTGCCAGAAACACATGTCCCCACAGTGCCAGATATGCCCCCAATGCCAGATACACATCTCCCCACAGTGCCAGATATGCCCCAATGCCAGATACACATGTCCCCAGAGTGCCAGATATGCCCCCAATGCCAGATACACATGTCCCCACAGTGCAAGATATGCCCCCAATGCCAGATACACATGTCCCCAGAGTGCCAGATATTCCCCCAGTGCCAGATACACATGTCCCCACAGTGCCAGATGTGCCCCCAGTGCCAGAAACACATGTTCCCACAGTGCAAGATATGCCCCCAGTGCCAGATACACATGTCCCCACAGTGCCAGATATTCCCCCAGTGCCAGATACACATGTCCCCACAGTGCCAGATGTGCCCCCAGTGCCAGATACACATATCCCCAGAGTGCCAGATATGCCCCCAGTGCCAAAAACACATGTTCCCACAGTGCAAGATATGCCCCCAGTGCCAGATACATATGTCCCCAGAGTGCCAGATATGCCCCCAATGCCAGATACACATGTCCCCAGAGCGCCAGATATGCCCCCCAATGCCAGATACACATGTCCCCAGAGTGCCAGATATGCCCCCACTGCCAGATACACATGTTCCCAGAGTGCCAGACATGCCCTCAGTGCCAGATACACTTTTCCCCACAGTGCCAAATACACATGTCTCAACAGTGCCAGATATGCCCCCAATGCCAGAAACACATGTCCCCAGAGTGCCAGATATGCCCCCAATGCCAGATATACATGTCCCCAGAGTGCCAGATATGCCCTCAATGCCAGATATACATGTCTTCACAGTGCGCCCTCCCCTCCCCAAGTGCTGCTCACCGGTCACCGCGCTGCTGACTGTTCTTGAGGGCAGGGAGGAGAGTGCAGCATGTGCCTCTCCTGCCCCACAGTCTCCGGCGGGCGACGGCGGTGTCTAGCTCCAATTAGGCGCCGGTCTGCAAGCCAATCAAAGCTTGCGGTCCGGCAGCCAGTCGGGATCCTTAGCTGCTGGTCCGTGAGCTCTGATTGGCTCACGGGTCGGCGCCGCTTTACATGGAGATACAGTGGGAGGTGGGCCGTGGGACGGACGCAGCAACAGGGACCTGGTTCCAGGGCAGGCTCCAATATGGTGGTGAGAGCTAGCGGCGCCCATTAAGTGTGGCGCTTTGTTCGGCCACTCTATTGGAACGTGCCTGGAGCTGGCCCTGGGATTTAGGGGTCAGACCGCTTCTCTGAATTCACCACCTCTTTGCTACCTCTATCAATTTGAGTACCGCAAGGCTCAGTCTTAAGCTCTCTGCTTTTCTCAATCTATACCACATCTCTTGGAAACCTAATCAGCTCTTTTGGATTTCAGTATCATCTTTACGTGGATGATACTCAAATCTACCTATCCTCCCCTGATTTGTCACCATATGTATTGGTCCGTCTCACCTGAATTTCTGCCATTTCATCTTGGATGTCATCTCGCCATCTCAAATTTAATATTTCCAAAACAGATTAGATTAGATTTCAACGATCAATTGTAGTTACCAACCTGATATCTCTATAACTGTTGACTCTATAACTTTATAACAACAACACCAATCAATCCCACAAGCTCACTGCCTAGATGTCATTCTTGATTCTGAACAGTCCTTTGTTCCCCACATCAAAATTATGTTACATGCAGTGGCATATCTATAATGGGTGCGGTGTCGGAGTTTCGCGCATGCGCAGTAAGGAAATCTCGGGGAAAATGGCTGCCGTGCCATTTACCCAGAGATTTGCGCATGTGCAATAGAGTCTGTGCCCCTCTATTGTTCAGACTTGTGGTTACTGAGCGCCAGCTGCAGGGGAGGGGGCTTGGAGAGAGGAGGTTGCACGCTAGCCTCCTTCTCTTTTCTTCTCTCTTCTCTTTAAATCAACCCGGGTTACATGCATGTAAAATACATATCCAAAATACGACCATCTCTTACACAAGACACTGCAAAAACTCTAATTCATGCTCTCATTAACTTCCATTCATTATCGCAATAGTCTTCTTACTGGCCTTACCTAAAAGAGATGCCTATCACTATGATTCTATCGGAATGTAGCTGCGAGGCTAATCTTCCTCGCTAGACGTTCATCATCTGTGGATCCACTCTGTCAGTCCCTCCATTGGTTACCTGAATTCTACCGAATTCAATATAAAATGTTACTCACACACAAGACCATTAACCAAACTACACCAATGTACATCTCTTCATTTATCTCAAAATAGCTCCCAACCCGACCTCTTTGCTCTTCTCTCTCATCCACGCTCATTATTCACTCCCATTCCCGATTGCAGGACTTTCTTCGGGCTGCACCCACTCTGTGGAATGCCCTCCCATGCACAATAAGACTCTCCTCTAGTCTCCAAACCTTCAAGCTTTCCCTGAAAACTCACCTCTTCAGGCTAGCTTATCAAATTCCAGAACTGCCCACACAACCTTAATACAATTTCCTATCCCCACTGTACAGCCCACACATATCGTCACATATTTTCTCTTTCTTCACTTTCACATCCTCCTCACCCCTGTACAACATTGCTGTGTGAACATATCATACAGCCCACCAAGAACCTTTGCAACCCAGTGGACCATTATCAGTATGTATTTCAGTATAGATTGTTAGATTGTGAGCAGGGCCTTCCTAACTCTATGGGGGAGATTCAAATGTTTGAAAAGTCAGTTGGGTGTGTGTTTTTTCCTGTCTATTAGATAGGAAAAAACAGACTCCCAGCTGACTTTTCAAACAGTTGAATCTCCCCCTATGACTCTCTGTTATAACACAGTTTTGTTTAATCACTGTTGTTTCCAATTGCACTCAATGGGGGAGATTCAAATGTTTGTCGGTTGGGTGTCTGTTTTCTCCTGTCTATTAGATAGAAAAAAACAGACTCCCAACTGACTTTTCAAACATTTGAATCTCCCACAATGTTGGGATTTCGACTGTCGGGATTCCGGCGTCAGTCTCCTGACCGCCGGGATCCCGAAAGTAGGGAGTTCATACTGAATCCGCCAACTTTGTAGGAGCCCTATGGTGTCCATTTCTTCTGAAACTGGTGGTGAATGGAGTCCCTTCTACTCTGGAGTCCCTGCTTACAATCATCCTTTATGTATAGTTGTGTACCCTATTTTCTTCATGCTGCATTTTTTTTTAAGATTGTATTTATTAGACAGCATGAACAAATACTGTTAACATGCGAATGACAGGAAGTATTAGGCCAAAGTAAAAGAGGAGTGACTGTAACTTGAATTAATGTGTGTATTGCATACTTACCGACTTTTTGGCTGCTCTCTCCGGGAGAGAGCAGCCAGGTCGGCTCGGCAGGGGGGTGGGCTGCGATGTGAGTGCAGAGGTGGGGCGGGGCGGAGGTGGGACAGGGGCGTGGCGGAGGCAGGCCGGGGCGTGACCACGGGATTGTGCCGTGTAAACCCTGCCCCCCGCTGTGTAATGCCGCTATTACCGGCATTATGTAGTAGGGTGTGTGGCTGTGATGACGCGATTCAACAAGAATCGCGTCATCGCCAGCCCGGACCACCCACTTTACTCGCTAAGTGGGCGGCCGGGCAGGGGGGGACCCCTGTAATTGGGAGACTTGCCTGCTCTTCTGGGGGGCCGGGAGGGTCACCCGATTTTCGGGAGCCTCCCGGCCATTCCGGGAGAGTAGGCAAGTCTGGTGTATTGTGATGGGCCAAAATACAGTAGATATATATAAAATGAGGTGACATTTTTTTAAAATAGGGATAAAATCGAGAAGGCAGAGAGAAAGATGATGAGAGAATAGAAATGTTGTAGATGGTCGCAAAGGTAGAAAGAAGAAAAAGGAGATGGAGGGAAATGAGGGGTGTGGGGGAAGGAGGATGGAGAATGTCGGTGGGCTTACAGTATCCACATTAAACTACCAGGGGCAAACGCAGGATTTGGCGGGATTACCAGAGAGGGGTGCAGCCAAGCATGGGGGATGCGACTGAGGTGAACTAGTATACACTAAATCCATTAAACAAGTATATATAGATACACAAGTTATAAACAGTATATAAATATAGATATATATATATATAATGTACATACACATATAAAGGTGAAACTCAGAAAATTATATCGTGCAAAAGTTAATTTATTTCAGTAATTCAACTTAAAAGGTGAAACTAGTATATTATATAGACTCGTTACATGCAAAGTGAGATATTTCAAACCTTTATTTGTTATCATTTTGTTGATTGGGGCTCACAGTTTACGAAAGTTACGAAACCAAAATCTCAAAAAATTAGAATATTAAATAAAATCAATAAAAAAAGGATTTTAAATACAGAATTGTCGGCCCTCTGAAAAGTATAATCATGCATATGTACTCAGTATTTGGTTTGGGCACCTTTTGCATGAATTACTGCCTCAATGCGGCGTGGCAGGGATTCTATCAGCCTGTGGCACTGCTGAGGTGTTATGGAAGACCAGGATGCTTCAATAGCGGCCTTTAGCTCTTCTGCATTGTTCGGTCTCATGTCTCTCATCTTTCTCTTTGCAATGCCCCATAGATTCTCTATGGGGTTCAGGTCAGGCGAGTTTTCTGGCCAATCCAGCACAGTAATCCCACGGTCATTGCACCAGGTTTTGGTACTTTTGGCAGAGTGGGCAGGTGCCAAGTCCTGCTGGAAAAGGTGCCAAGTCCTGCTTAAGACTCGTTATGAACTCAATTTGCTGCACATGCCAGTTCAATAGAAGGAGAAGGTGACTGGCACCAACCAGCAGCTATTTGGTAGTTGGTCACTGAGACAATATGCCAAACTAGTTGGTTCAGATGTTTCTTAGCCAGGGAAATATACAACGGGAGGAAAAGAAACCTGGGTGAAAGAGACATCTATATTTAAGAAGAATTAGTGTATTCTGGAGAGAATGCAGTACCAGTGGAGTAACTATTTTCTTGTATGCTAACACGTACAGCACTGGAAGCAGTACTTGTCTAATGTCTCTCTTCCCATCTGTATTATTGAGTGTCTCTCACTCCCAGGCTCCCACTACACAATTAGGGAAGCCAATCCCGGGCCATTTTTTCAATCCCGGGTATCGGGATTGAAAAATGTCCAATCCCGGGATTCCCGGGTTACCCGGGATTGGCTTTTAGCTATGTGGCCGCCCCCTCGCCCCGCCCCACCCCACCCACATAACTCACCATATACTGGGGGCGGGCGAGAGGGGAACACACTCTGATCGCTGCTGGCGGCTCCCAGCAGCGGCTGACAACGCAGCGTGACCTCTCATGCTGCGCTGGGGAGCCGGAACAAGGAAGCCGGGTCCTGTGGACGCTCAACACTGATCCCTCAATCCCCGGGATTGGAGCTTCCAATCCCGGGATTTAATCCCGGCCATTTTTGGTCCTAAATCCCGGGATCCTGCCGATCCCGGGATTGGCCACCATATACACAATTTACCTATGCCCTGGGGCGGATTTAGGGGTGAGGGCACCCCTAGGCACAACAGTAACGGCTGCCCCACACCTGCCTACTTTAATTATTTTTTTATTGATTGGTTACAAACCCTCATTTCATAATAGTCAATTTAATAAAATAATAAAGAAAAAGCTGCTAAATATGACTCTTTTTATTTTTAATTGTGTATACATATTTACTAAGTAGTACAGCTTACAGGGGCAGTCTATGTATGTCCTTCCCATTTACTCTCCTTTCAAGATGGCATATGGTACAGTACAATGAAAATATTACAATGAACATATTTTGCAGTTACTGGTACTTTTTGGGCTGAGAGTACCAACACAAGCATCCAAGTGCCGCCCCCAAACAAGTGCCTCATGTGCCTAATGGGAAATTCACCACTGCCTATGCCTGGCTTAGTTCCTGCTGGGTCAAACCACTGTGTGCTTACACACTGTGCTTACACAGTGACACTTTGCTAGCAGCTCCAGGATTTTTCCTTGGAGTCCAAAACATTCCCAACCCCCAGATTGATGAATTGCGGCGTTTCAGAAATCTGTATTGCCATTATACGATACAGTTCAGATTTTGTGATAAGGCATGTCCTATATAAATTGACCACTATGTACTTCAATTTGATTAATTAATAAATTGGATTAGTAGTCTGTTGGTGCAATGAAGAACAAATTTACACACAAGAAAGAATAATTTTATGAAATCTGGGCATTTTAAAGGTAATTAAGCCAAAAGTGTATTTATGAGTGCAACTACTGTATATTGCTCATACAGTATTTACCTTTTGCCTATCAGATTCTTAACCTGCGACTCTAAGCATTGATATCGGTTTTGACAGTGTATATTAGAAAAAACAAAACAAAACCTTTTGCTTAAGTTGATTTAATGGAATTTGATTGGAGGTTCACTAATTCTTTTACTTTCCAAATAGTTGAGCTCGTTATGACATACTTTTTTTTATAAAAGTTTGGCATAGGCAACGTTCTACGTCTACAGTTTAATTTAATGGTCATTACTACTTAAAATTAAAAACAAAAATGCCAAAAAAATAAAAAAATTGGGCTGATTATCTGTTCTCTGTTTTTAAATGACAAACTACAGTCAGGCACAATTTAATTTACCATGTTATTTAGCAACAATGAAAATAGATTTCTGAACGGTGTCCCCCTATCAGAATATTGTAAACCATAAATAAGTTTCTCTGTATTCTAGAAGTGTGCTGAGACTATTGTGACAAGCACAGAGCAAAGGAGGACAGAAGGTCAGTGCAGCGACCTGAGTTAAAACATATTAGATTGCGGAGGGTTGGATCCAGCACAGTCAAAATAATCATTAACACTGGAGCTTATACAAGCCCAGTTTGCTGCGCAGCTCCCTCTGCTGTGAAATGCATTCACTTAGCAAACCTTATGGAGGGGAAGAACAAACCACGATCACAGAGATTTTCGGGTCAGATTCTATTAAGCAGTATCTCCATACAGCAGTCTGTCCTCCTGTAACCCTTCACCTGGCAACACGTCTGGTAGAAATACATGCCAGAGCATTTTGTAGGCATGTTACTTTGCGTTAATCAATTCAGAAAGGGATATTCAATGCTTTGTTTCTTAATCTGATATAAGTGCTATTTATGACTTGACTTATAGGGAAATATAGAGAAAGAAAAGGAATTAAGGTAAAAGACAGTTCCCAAAATGTATCATAGCATACTTGTGGTTGCAGTGTTTTAAATGAATGCTACAGTGGAGACATACAACAGTATTACAGCTAACCACAAAACAGGAATAGAAGTAAAATGCAAACCAGATAGCAAACGTTTCATGTGGACATGTGCCCTTTGCAGTGCAGACTCACAGTAATGCATAAACATGAACATAAACCTTACCACTCTGTCTCCTGCTTACAAAGAAAATGTTAGTATTGCAGCAGAGTAAAAAATACCTGTCGCCAGTCTACAACAAGTACATAGATTATTGATGACTGAAAACAGACCATGTTTTCTGGTGTATTTCTTTCTGAGTGCAAGTAAATAAGGTTTTATCTCACAAAACTCAAACTATGGGGTATATTTACTAAGGTCCCGATTTTGACCAAGATGGTGTTTTTTCTTCAAAGTGTCATCTCGGGAATTTACTAAACTCAAATCACGGCAGTGATGAGGGCATTCGTATTTTTTTGGAACTCAAAGAAAAAAATACGGTCAAATACGCCTGTAATTTGGTAGAACTCGGTCATTTACTAAAAAGTGTAATTCACAAACACTGCCTGCAATAGCCAAACACTGCCGTGAAAAAATACAAATCGTAAAAAAGTGCTAAAATAAAACAGACCTGCTTTTTTTTACCGTGTTCTGATAGGCATGCACGGATCCATGAGATCCGTGCATGTTTATCAGTGGGAAGTGGTGGGAAAGCGTTAAATTTGTTGTTAAAAAATGCGTAGGGTCCCCCCTCCTAAGCAAAACCAGCCTCGGGCTCTTTGAGCCGGTCCTGGTAGAAAAAATATGGGGGAAAAAGTGACAGGGGTTCCCCCATATTTAATCAACCAGCACCGGGCTCTGCGCCTGGTCCTGGTTCCAAAAATACGGGGGACAAAAAGCGTAGGGGTCCCCCGTATTTCTGAAACCAGCACAGGGCTCCACTAGCCAGATACATAATGCCACAGCCGGGGGACACTTTTATATTGGTCCCTGCGGCCCTGGCATTACATGCCCAACTAGTCACCCCTGGCCGGGGTACCCTGGAGGAGTGGGGACCCCTTCAATCAAGGGGTGTCCCCCCTCCAGCCACCCAAGGGCCAGGGGTGAAGCCCGAGGCTGTCCCCCCCATCCAAGGGCGGCGGATGGGGGGCTGATAGCCTTTTGTCAAAATGTGGATATTGGTTTTAGTAGCAGTACTACAAGTCCCAGCAAGCCTCCCCCACAAGCTGGTACTTGGAGAACCACAAGTACCAGCATGCGGAGGAAAACCGGGCCCGCTGGTACCTGTAGCACTACTACTAAAAAAATACCCCAATAAAAACAGGACACACACACACCTTGAAAGTAAAAGTTTATTACATACATCCACACCTCCAAACATACATACTTACCTATGTTCACACGAGGGTCGGTCCTCTTCTCCATGTAGAATCCATGGGGTACCTGTTGGAAAAATTATACTCACATAATCCAGTGTAGATCGGTCCTCTTCTGTTCTATTTGTAATCCACGTACTTTGCAAAATAAAAAAATGGACACCCGACCACGCACTGAAAGGGGCCCCATGTTTTCACATGGGACCCCTTTCCCCGACTGCTAGGAACCCCCCCTGACTTCTGTCTAAGAGGGTTCCTTCAGCCGTTTCTGGGAGTGTGCGGAAAAACGCAGGCGTGCCAGGATAAAACTCGGGAGTGTCTGGAGAAACGGGGGAGTGGCTGGCCGAATGCAGGGCGTGTTTGTGACGTCAAACCAGGAACGAAACTGGCTGAGCTGATCGCAGTGTAGGAGTAAGTCTCGAGCTACTCAGAAACTGCTAAGAATTTTCTATTCGCAATTCTGCTAATCTTTCGTTCGCAATTCTGCTAAGCTAAGATACACTCCCAGAGGGCGGCGGCCTAGCGTGTGCAATGCTGCTAAAATCTGCTAGCGAGCGAACAACTCGGAATGACCCCCATAGTTTCTGAGGTTGAAAAAAGACAATTTGTCCATCAAGCTCAACCTATGTGTTCTCCTACGCTGTATTTTTTTCTGGACTAATCTAACTTGTGCTAAAGTCAGCCATTATGTTTATTACTCTTTTTTTATAACTATAAAGTGTGATCAATGCAGAGTTGTATCTAGCGGTCCTGGTGTCCCTGGCAAAGTAAGGGACTGGCGCCACCCCCCTCCCCACCGCATATTCAAAATAGGGTAGGCGCATGTGCAAAAAAGGGGCATGATGTTGTGGGGAAGGGACATTTCCGCACAGTATTACTCCAAATTCAAATTACGTTACACAGTAGTAACCCCTTATACACATTATGTCACACACTAGTGCCCCTTACACATCATGCCCACACAGTAATCCTCGTCACACTGCACTGTCAAGAAATCAGCAGCCAAGGAGGGGCACCACCCGGTGCTGCCATCCACGGCCAGGGGGTATAATCAAATATTAGTGGCAGTGAAAATGTATCTCTGTACACTACCTAGTAGTGGTGATGTAGTGATATATTAAGAAAAGCATCTTAGTTGTTTATTTTGAGTTTCTTCACTGTGGTGCATTGCGGTGCCAAACACCGGCGCCAACTCCTGGCTGCTGTGCAAACCACCAGCCCATGCCCTGCCACTACCAATTGATTCCACCCCCTGACCAAGGGTGGCACCACCAGGCAGTGCCCCCTCATCGGGCAGTGCACCTGGTGAGTGCCATCCTGGCCAATGGGTAGATGACCTCCCTTCCCCAGCACATAGTCATAGTCCCCACCCCCCTCCCAAGGCATAGCCATAGTCTCCCCCAGCACATAGCCGTAGTCTCCACCCCCTCCCAGGACATATCCATAGTCTCCACCCCCCTCCCAGCACATAGCCATAGCCTCCATCCCAGCACTTAGCCATAGTTCCTATCCCCCTCCCATCACATAGAAGTAGTCCCCATCCCCCTTCCAGCACATAGCCGTAGTCCCCACCCCCTCCAGCACATAGCCGTATTCCCCATACCCCTCCCAGCACATAGCCGTAGTCCCCATCCTCCTCCCAGCACATAGCCGTAGTCTCCATCCCCCTCCCAGGGCATAGCCATAGTCTCCCCCAGCACATAGCCATAGCCCCCATCCCAGCACATAGCCATAGTCCCCATCCCCCTCCCAGCGCATAGTTGTAGTCTCCCCCAGCACATAGCCATAGCCCCATCCCAGCACATAGCCATAGTCCCCATCCCCCTCCCAGCACATAGTCGTAGTTTCCCCCCAGTACATAGCCATAGCCCCCATCCCAGCACATAACCGTAGTCCCCATCCCCCTCCCAGCACATAGTCGTAGTCTCCCCCCAGCACATAGCCATAGTCCCCATCCCCCTTCGGGCCTTTCATCACATGGAAGTAGTTTCCATCCTCCTAGCACATATCCATAGTCCCCATCCCCCTCCCAGCACATTATCTCTCCCTTGCCTGCATACAGCGCCGTAACTAGGTGTGTGCCGATGGTGCCTTGCCCACAGCGCAAATGCACTGAGGGTGCACCATCTAGCAGCACACCCCTCCGTTCTGCCGCTATCTGAGGCAGTCATTACTCACACTAGTTCCGCCGGCGCCACTGCCTCTGCAGCCGCCAGCTCTCGGGACATGATGTCTCTGCGCCTCTGCCTGCCCTGACATTGCCAGCCTGTCAGCCTGGATGTCGGATCGCGCGACCCCCCAAGCCCCCTTCCCCTGGTACTCGGGAGAGACGTGATGACGTCAGACGTCTCTCCCAGTCCAGGCTTACTCAATCACCTACACTGCCCTGCGCCCCGACCAGCGCCGTGCTAGCCGCAAGGAGCTGCTAGTTGGTGGAGGCCTGGAGGAGAGTAGGACCCTCGAGCAGGCTGGGGAAGAATTACTTAAAGTGTAAGTTTAGCAATTCTGACTTCACTTTCAAACGCAAACACTGTGTAAAATGATCATGAAAAGAAATGGCATACATATGCACAAGCACAAAAATAAGGGGAGGAATTTGAATGTATGAGGGAAAACGTGAAAAGTTGTCTAATGTGCAAAAATGGGGACTGTCCCTGCCTAATGTGTAAAAAGTGTAATTCACAAACACTGCCGGCAATAGCCAAACACTGCCGTGAAAAAATACAAAACGTAAAAAAAAGTGCTAAAATAAAACAGACCTGCTTTTTTTTTACCGTTTTTTGATAGGCATGCACGGATCCATGAGATCCGTGCATGTTTATCAGTGGGAAGGGGTGGGAAAGCGTTAAATTTGTTGTTAAAAAATGCGTAGGGTCCCCCCTCCTAAACAAAACCAGCCTCGGGCTCTTTGAGCCGGTCCTGGTAGAAAAAATATTGGAAAAAAAGTGACAGGGGTTCCCCCATATTTAATCAACCAGCACCGGGCTCTGCGCCTGGTCCTGGTTCCAAAAATACGGGGGACAAAAAGCGTAGGGGTCCCCCGTATTTCTGAAACCAGCACAGGGCTCCACTAGCCAGATAATTAATGACACAGCTAGGGGACACTTTTATATTGGTCCCTGCGGCCCTGGCATTACATGCCCAACTAGTCACCCCTGTCCGGGGTACCCTGGAGGAGTGGGGACCCCTTCAATCAAGGGGTCCCCCCCTCCAGCCACCCAAGGGCCAGGGGTGAAGCCCGAGGCTGTCCCCCCCATCCAAGGGCGGCTGATGGGGGGCTGATAGCCTTTTTGTCAAAATGTGGATATTGTTTTTAGTAGCAGTTCTACAAGTCCCAGGAAGCCTCCCCCGCAAGCTGGTACTTGGAGAACCACAAGTACCAGCATGCGGAGGAAAACCGGGCCCGCTGGTACCTGTAGTACTACTACTAAAAAAAATACCCCAATAAAAACAGGACACACACACCTTGAAAGTAAAAGTTTATTACATACATCCACACCTCCAAACATACATACTTACCTATGTTCACACGAGGGTCGGTCCTCTTCTCCATGTAGAATCCATGGGGTACCTGTTGGAAAAATTATACTCACATAATCCAGTGTAGATCGGCCCTCTTCTGTTGAGTGCCCCCTCATCGGGCAGTGCACCTGGTGAGTGCCATCCTGGCCAATGGGTAGATGACCTCCCTTCCCCAGCACATAGTCATAGTCCCCACCCCCCTCCCAAGGCATAGCCATAGTCTCCCCCAGCACATAGCCATAGTCTCCACCCCCTCCCAGGACATAGCCATAGTCTCCACCCCCCTCCCAGCACATAGCCATAGCCTCCATCCTAGCACTTAGCCATAGTTCCTATCCCCCTCCCTTCACATAGAAGTAGTCCCCATCCCCCTTCCAGCACATAGCCGTAGTCCCCACCCCCTCCAGCACATAGCCGTATTCCCCATACCCCTCCCAGCACATAGCCGTAGTCCCCATCCTCCTCCCAGCACATAGCCGTAGTCTCCATCCCCCTCCCAGGGCATAGCCATAGTCTCCCCCAGCTCATAGCCATCGCCCCCATCCCAGCACATAGCCATAGTCCCCATCCCCCTCCCAGCGTATAGTTGTAGTCTCCCCCAGCACATAGCCATAGCCCCATCCCAGCACATAGCCATAGTCCCCATCCCCCTCCCAGCACATAGTCATAGTTTCCCCCCAGCACATAGCCATAGCCCCCATCCCAGCACATAACCGTAGTCCCCATCCCCCTCCCAGCACATAGCCGTAGTCTCCATCACCCTCCCAGGGCATAGCCATAGTCTCCCCCCAGCACATAGCCATAGCCCACAGCACACAGCCATAGTCCCCATCCCCCTCCTAGCACATAGTCGTAGTCTCCCCCCTGCACATAGCCATAGTCCCCATCCCCCTTCAGGCCTTTCATCACATGGAAGTAGTTTCCATCCTCCTAGCACATATCCATAGTCCCCATCCCCCTCCCAGCACATTATCTCTCCCTTGCCTGCATACAGGGCCGTAACTAGGTGTGTGCCGATGGTGCCTTGCCCATAGCGCAAATGCACTGAGGGTGCACCATCTAGCAGCACACCCCTCCGTACAGCCGCTATCTGAGGCAGTCATTACTCACACTAGTTCCGCCGGCGCCACTGCCTCTGCAGCCGCCAGCTCTCGGGACATGATGTCTCTGCGCCTCTGCCTGCCCTGACATTGCCAGCCTGTCAGCCCTGGATGCCGGATCGCGCGACCCCCCCAGCCCCCTTCCCCTGGTACTCGGGAGAGACGTGATGACGTCAGACGTCTCTCCCAGTCCAGTCTTACTCAATCACCTACACTGCCCTGCTCCCCGACCAGCGCCGTGCTAGCCGCAAGGAGCTGCTAGTTGGTGGAGGCCTGGAGGAGTGTAGGACCTTCGAGCAGGCTGGGGAAGAATTACTTAAAGTGTAAGTTTAGCAAATCTGACTTCACTTTCAAACGCAAACACTGTGTAAAATGATCATGAAAAAAAATGGCATACATATGCACAAGCACAAAAATAAGGGGAGGAATTTGAATGTATGAGGGAAAAAGGTGAAAAGTTGTCTAATGTGCAAAAATGGGGACTGTCCCTGCCTAATGTGTAAAAAGGGGGACTGTGCCTGCCTAATGTGTAAAAATGGGGACTTTGCTGTGTAATGTGTAAAAAGGGGGACTTTGCCTGTCTAATGGGTAAAAAGGGGACGCGGTCTGCCGTAATGTGCAAAAAGGGGGAATGGCTGCCGTAATGTGTAAAAAGGGGACGCTGTCTGCCGTAATGTGTAAAAAGGGGACGATGTCTGCCGTAATGTGTAAAAAGGGGACGCTGTCTGCCGTAATGTGTAAAAAGGGGACGCTGTCTGCCGTAATGTGTAAAAAGGGGACGCAGTCTGCCGTAATGTGTAAAAAGGGGACGCAGTCTGCCGTAATGTGTAAAAAGGGGGAATGGCTGCCGTAATGTGATAAAAGGGCGACTCTGTCTGACGCAATGTGTAAAAGGGGGCTCTACCTGTTGTAGTGGCGCTACTGTGCGACGTAATTTGAACAGTGGAGACTACTGTGCACCGTAATATGAATTGGTATTATTTTGTGGCCACACCCCTTCCCCGTAAAGCCACGCCCCTATATTTTTGCGCGCTCCTGCGGCGCACACTGCCCCTATTTTATGCATGGGGTGCGCCAATGCCGTTTCTTGCACACAGCGCTAAAATGTCTAGTTACGGCACTGCCTGCATATAGTCATCTCTCCTCCCAGCACATAGTCTCCCCCCTCTCTGCATATAGTCATCTTCGCTCCCAGCACATAGTCTCCCCCCTCCCTGCATATAGTCATCTCTGCTCCCAGCACATAGTCTCCCCCCTCGAAGCACATACTGTATCCGTAATATTTTGCAATACCTAGTTTGATGAGCTGGGCCCCGCCTGGGCTGGAGGATTGCACAGTAGGCAGGAACACCACACTTTAACACTGCACCACACTCCGCGAAGAAAGTGAAAATAAACTACAACTCCCAGCAACCCTTGCTGCCAGGAGCTCCTGACAGTAAGGGCTGCTGGGAGCTGTAGTTTATTTTCACTTCTTCATTGTAGTGCCAAACACCGGCGCCTGTTCTTGCCTACTGTGCGATCCTCCAGCCCATGTGATGCCACTACTAGGTGAGTCCACCCATTGGCTGAGGGTGGCACTGCCGGGAGGCGCCCCCTCCTTGGCTGGCACCCTTGGCGAGTGCCATCCTGGCCAATGGGTAGATACGTCCCTGGATCTATGCACCATAACCCTGTATATCCTTATCATTAGGAATGTGTCCAGCCCATTCTTAAAAATATTGACCGAGTCTGCCATTACTACACTCTTAGGCAGGGAATTCCAAACTCATGTTGTCCTAACTGTGAAAAAACCTTTTCTCCTTAGTGTGCGGAACCTCCTCTCCTCTAACCTAAGCGGGTATCCACGTGTTTTCTATTTCAATCTTACTAAAAACAGATTCCCCGCAAACTCTGTGTATTGCCCCCTTATATATTTATAAATGTCCCCTCTTAATCTCCTCTTGTGTAAACATGCCTAGCCTTGCAAGTCTTTCCTGGTATTCCAGCATCTCCATTCCTCTGATTAGTTTGGTTGCCCTCCTCTGAACCTTTTCTAGCTTCAGGATATCCTTTATGTAGTGTGGTACCCAAAATTGGGCACAGTATTCAAGATGTGGCCTCACTAGGGTTTTATATAATGGGAGTATTACACTCTTGTCCCTTGCATCAATTCCCCATTTAATACATGCCTTATACCTTGTTTGCCTTCTTTGAGGCAATCCGACTTTGGGTACTGCTGCTCAATTTGCTATCTACTGTATATGAACACCTAATTCACCCCATTTAGTGTGTATGTGTAATTTATGTTCTTGCTACCAAAGTGCATTACCTTGCACTTCTCTGTATTGAAACTCATTTTCCAATTTGCTGCCCATGATTCCAGTTTAGCTAAATTGTCCTGGAGAAACTCAGCATCACCCTCCGAATTTATAACCTTACACAATTTGGTATCGTCTGCAAAAATTGACACCATGCTCTCTAGACCTACCGCTAGATCGTTAATAAAATGTTGAACAATAGTGGTCCAAGTACAGACCCTTGTGGTACACCACTTAGTACTTGTGTCCAATTTGAAAAAGTTCCATTTACCACAACATGCTGCTCCCTATTATCCAAGCAATTACTAACCCAAGTGCATATTGTGCTCCCTAGCCACAGTTCTTGTAATTTATGGATAAGTCTCATGTGCAGTACTGTGTCAAATGCTTTAGCAAAGTCTAAAAAGATTACATCCACCTCCTTACCCTGATCAAGGTTTGCACTGTTTCTTAAAAGCCTAGTAAGTTTGTATGACATGATCTATCTTTCACAAATCCATGTTCTTGTTAATAACCTTATTGGTTTCAGGGAACTTCTGTATACTATCCCTTAGAATACTTTCCAGTAGTTACCCCACTATAGACATTAGACATAAGACTAACTGGTCTATAGTTACCCGGTTCAGCTTTACTCCTCTTTTCGAATATCAGCACTACCTCTGCTATACGCCAATCTTTGGGAACCATGCCTGATGTAAGTGAGTCATTGAAGATCATAAATAGTGGTCTTGCTAGTTCGGAGTGAAGCTCCATGAGAACCCTTGGGTGAATACTGTCTGGACCAGGTGACTTATTAACCTTAGTTTTTTTTAATCGGTCACAGACTTGTATGTGTTACTGCGTGTTTGTGTGTGTGCCACATAAACATGCTGTTTGGAAATAGAATCGCGTCATTGGGTCCCCCTCGGACTGCCCACATGTGTTCTGTTGTGGGTGGCTGAGTGGGTGGTGCAGGGGCTGACGGCAGATACAGGAGACTTGCCAGCCTTTCCGGGGGGCTGGGAGTGCCACCCGAATTTTGGGAGCCTCCTAGCCATTATGGGAGGATAGGCAAGTTTGCTCAGGACCTGGAGGGACGACTGCGGGATCTCTGAGGACCTCTTATGCCAACTCATAGTAGCTTACATATCACCAGTTCAAAGCAGCAGCAGCTGACAGAGAACACAGGTGTACTACAGGCAGGCGGGTAAGTGTAAAATGGAGGACATTGTCAGGAGGATCCCATGCAGAGTGGGATGAGGCGTGGAGGGTTAGTTTGAGTTCCATTTTAAATGAGGTTGGTCTTGCCCTGCTTCCCACCATGACTTACAGCAGCCAGTGAAGGGAGGGGAAGCATAGAGGAGAAGGGAGCACAGACACGATAGGGGCATTGAGGCAGGGTTGTGTCTATTTTCACTTTGTGGAAAGGACCCAGATGTTACATGAAGTGAGGGCATAAGTACTTTTCTGTCCTTACAGCATGTGTATGTTTTCTCCAATCTACGTTTGTTGTAGGGTATTTTGTTTATTTATGCTGCTTTGTTACTATTCCACAGGTTACTATTCCAAATAGTTTGTGACGTTGACACAGTGCATTATGGGAAAAGCTCCTCTCCACTAAGAGAATCTAGATGCTACCATTGAGGCAGGGGGCACAGAGGAGAAGTGACATATGGGGAGGTATTGGCATAGTGAAATGGGCGATAGAAAAGGCAGAAGTACAGTGAGAGGTATCGATGCGGTAGAGAGGGCAGGGGCACAGAGGAGCAGTGGCCTTAAACAGCTGCATTATTACCCCCCACCCACCTCCACAGCCAATGCATCTGCCACGCATCCCCCAAATATGCTGAGGTGCATGTGGTCCCACTGAGGAGACTGAGCACTGCAGGATCACGTATACGCACAGGACTGTGGACCCTCACTCCCTCTGTGACTCACAGGATGCTTCAGCCACCACCACCGAGGTGACCTGATTGCCAGGGAGCCTTCTCCTTAGCATTGTCCCATGTCACAGCCCCCCATGCTGTTAGGGAAAGCCCAGCCTGGTGTGTTTACATCTAATGCGGCCATGCTAAGCAAGTGGCTAAGCTGATCAGCTATCCAGCTGTGCTGTAGAGAATTATTAATGCACCAAATCACATACAGCATCTCTAGTCATTGATTTAAATCAATAAGGCATATTGCAAAATAGCCTTATATAGCTTATTTTCAGCGCTGGCCCTGACCAGTTTTGTGGCTTAGCTAAGATGTTAGCTGATGCCCCTTAAATGCAGTCAATGCCACCACCAAGCATTGTGTTCATATGCTTACACAGATACTACTGCATAGCTTTATATCTTTGATTCAGTTCACACGAATATGCCACAAATTGGCATATTAGGTACTTGTGGCTGGCTCTGACATGGTTACACTGCTGGGAGAGGTCAGCTCCATCCATCTCCTCTCTGTGAATGCATGCTCTCATTAGCCAGCAGATCAAGTGGGAGAAACAATGGCCCTCATTCCGAGTTGTTCGCTCGCAAGGCGATTTTAGCAGAGTTACACACGCTAAGCCGCCGCCTACTGGGAGTGAATCTTAGCTTCTTAAAATTGTGAACGATGTATTCGCAATATTGCGATTACAAACTACTTAGCAGTTTCAGAGTAGCTTCAGACTTACTCGGCATCTGCGATCAGTTCACTGCTTGTCGTTCCTGGTTTGACGTCATAAACACACCCAGCGTTCGCCCAGACACTCCTCCGTTTCTCCAGCCACTCCCGCTTTTTTTCCGGAAACGGTAGCGTTTTTATCCACACGCCCATAAAACGCTGTGTTTCCGCCCAGTAACACCCATTTCCTGTCAATCACACTACGATCGCCGGAGCGAAGAAAAAGCCGTGAGTAGAAAAACTATCTTCATAGCAAAATTACTTGGCGCAGTCGCAGTGCGGACATTACGCATGCGCACTAAGCGGAAAATCACTGCGATGCGATGAAATTTACCGAGCGAACGACTCGGAATGAGGGCCAATGCAAACTAGCACTGATGAGTTACAATGCTGTCCATATCATTAATAAGTTACAAAAGAAAATTATTTTTATTCATTTCAAATACATTTAATTTAATTTATATTTTATATAGATTGCTGCTAGTATTTCTGTGTAAGAAGGTGTTTATCATAATTTATTTTAAATGATTTGCACTGGAAAGGCTATTGTTTACTAACAAAGAAATAATATATTTATAATACTAATACTACAAATATAATATATGAAAACACTAAACATATACTTTATTAGATAAGCGTTAATGTAATATTTTATCTTTCTCTAGTCGTTTATCCTCTATTTTCTATCTTAAAGCCTAATTTAGAGTTGATCGCAGCAGCAAATTTGTTAGCAGTTGTGCAAAACCTTGGTGGTCATTCATACCGGATCGCACGCTGCATTTTTTTACAGCCTTGCGAATGGGTCTGAACAGCGCATGCGTGCGGGCCGCAATGCGCAGGCGCGTAGCTGTCCGGTGACGGGGGTCGCCGGACAGCGGCAGTTTCTACGGCGAAAGTGATCGCAATAGCAAGAAGATTGACAGGCAGAAGGCGTTCCTGGGCGGCAACTCACCGTTTCCTGGGAGTGTCGGGAAAATCCAGGCGTGTCCACCCGTTCCGGAGGAGGAGTCCTGACGTCACCAGCAGCCCGGATCGTCGCAGCGGCTGCGTAAGTCCTGGGCTGTGCAGAAACTGCACACATTTTGTTTGTGCAGCTCTCTGCACAGCCGTTCGCACCCCTGCATTGCGCTTACCCCCTCCCCCTATAGGCGGCAATTACCTGGTCGCAGCAGTGCAAAAAAATGCCTGCGTGCGACCAGGTCTAAATTAGGCCCCATGCGAACTGCAGGAGGGGGGCAGATATAACATGTGCAAAGAGAGTTAGATTTGGGTGGGGCGTGTTCAAACTGAAATCTAAATTGCAGTGTAAAAGTAAAGCAGCCGGTATTTACCCTGCACAGAAACAATATAACCCACCCAAATCTAACTCTCTCCGCAAATGTTATATATCTGCCCCACCTGCAGTGCACATGGGGAGCAATTCAGACCTGATTGCTCGCTTATGTTTTTTTGCAGTCCAGCGTTTGCATAGTCGCCACCCACCGGGGAGTGTATTTAAGCTGTGCAAGTGTGAGATCGCATGAGCAGCCGAGTGGTACAAAAAAACCTTTTTCTGAGTTGCCCAGAACTTACTCAGCCTCTGCAATCACTTCAGCCTGTCCGGGGTCGGAATTGACGTCAGACACCCGCCCTGCAAGCGCTTGGACATGCCTGCGTTTTTCCAATCACTCCCTGAAAACGGTTAGTTGCCACCCACAAACTCCTTCTTCCTGTCAATCTCCTTGCGATCGGCTGTGCGAATGGATTCTTCGTAAAACCCATCGCACAGCAATGATCCGCTTTGTACCCGTGCGATGCACCTGCGCATTGTGGTGCATACGCATGTGCAGTTCTGACCTGATTGCAGCCCTGCAAAAAAACGCTTGCGAGTGATCAGGTCTGAATTACTCCCATGGTTTTGCCCAATTGCTAACAAATTTGCTGCTGCGAACAACTCTGAATTACCCCGTTATTTTCAAGTTAAGATGTTTTTGATGCAGTGAGTGCTTGTTTGTGCATGTTGGGGGTATACAGATGCGTCCTCATACATCTTGCCTCAATACACCACGTAGCGGGAGATGCCTGTTAGTGTTTGGCGTCTTTTTTTGATGAAAATGCGTCTTATTTGCATCGCAATGCAAATAAGACACACAAGCAGTCTTCTAGGAAAACACTGTAGTGTAGCATTTTGTATGCAGATACAGGCGTGGTCGTACACAGATTATAGGCATTCCTCATATCTTAATCAGCAAAAGCTGCTTGTGCGTCTTATTCACATCATTTTGCTAATAAGACTCATTTTAATGGAAAAGTTACACAAAAAGATGCTCGGCGCTAACAAGTCACGCCACAGCATGGCGTGACTAGAAGAGCTGTTTAACATGAAGGGAGGTTAGATGTAAGTAGTGGACACAGCTATAACAATATGGTCACAGTCTCAGACAGTCTAAGGTTCCAGAGTGACCCCGCCTACTGGAATCTTCTCAAGCCAACAGGTATCCGTAGGCCCAAGCTTGTGGTAGTGACTGACACAGCCGTACATACTGTATGCGGCCCTGGCCCATAGCAAACCAATACTACCAGGCTGGCGAACACAAATATTGGTATTTATTTAGATGCTGGTCTGCAGCATTTAATAGGTGATAGGTTCATCCATGAGACACTTTGCCAATTAGTTTAAACGTTTTAAAAGGCAGGAAAAAATGTCAGTACATTCAAATATGGAGTGTTTCACCTAAATCAAGGCAGCGGGGAGGTGTATCTCAATGGTTTATTCCATTCAAACGAGGCTAGTACTGCAACTGCTGTATTACAAATGTATGAATAGATGCTTCATACAAGGTACTTTGAATTAAGTACCACTTTAAGTCTGTGACATCTCTCCTCATATGACTTTTCCAAGGAATATTTTTTTTAAACCAAAATAGAGACTAACATGTTGTAAATTTCGCTGTTTACCCTATAAGCTCTGTTCAGTATAGAGTAGCTCAAAGTAATTTGTGTTTTAATAGAACAGGGTCGTTCATTTTAGTTTGGCTCCAAAGGATTGTATAAACACATCCCTTTATGCATTGCGGATTGTGGTTTGAATGTATGCGAGCCTTAGGCCAAAGTATGACTAATAAATGATTGATTGTTACATTTCATGAACAAGCCATTGTTTGTGGCATAATAGAAAATGTGGATAGTGTTTCACATCTTTATCAAATATTACATTGCAATTTTTCAGTGTCTGCAATCAACAGCCGTAACACTTGATAGTCTCTTATGTATAAAGCTTGTTTTCCAGCAGTAAGTATTTTTCATTGTCTACACTGCTAACATTATTCTAAGTTAAAATAATGTTTTGACTAACAATCAAAGGATTGATTGTCAGGAAATGGATGCTGTCTCCTAACTATGTATTACAGATAATAAAATATTATTCCCATCTGTGTTTTAATGGCATCAAAAATAACATAAATTAATATTGTGGTGGTTACTTTGACAAACAGTAAGGCTTCTCAACCTAGTGCTCCCTGGCATAGGATTGTCAGCCACAATGACTCATTATTTGGCTCTGATTTCTAGGAATAAATGTTTACTGAGTCAGTCATCAGTAACCTTATTTTGGATAATCAAAAATAAAATATATTCTGAATGATTTTGTAACATATAAATTAGTGATGAGCGGGTTCGGTTTCTTGGAATCCCCCCGAACTTCACCCATTTTACGCGGTTCCGAGGCAGACTCGGATCCTCCCGCCATGCTCGGTTAACCCGAGAGTGCCCGAACATGATCATCCCGCTGTCGAATTCTCGCGAGATTCGTATTCTATATAAGGAGCCGCGCGTCACCGCCATTTTCACTTGTGCATTGGAGATGATAGGGAGAGGACATGCAGCGTTCTCTCAGTTTCTGTGTTCAGTGTGCTGCAAATATCTGTGCTCAGTGTGCTTGCAAATATCTGTGCTCAGTGTGCTGAAAATATCTATGTTCTCTGCCTGAAAAACGCTCCATATCTGTGCTCAGTGTGCTTGCAAATATCTGTGCTCAGTGTGCTGAAAATTTCTACGTTCTCTGCCTCAAAAACGCTCCATATCTGTGCTGCATTGTAGTATAGGAGGACAGTGCAGAATTTTGCTGACCAGTGACCAACAGTATTATATAGCAGTACGGTACAGTAGTCCACTGCTCTACCTACCTCTGTGTCGTCAAGTATACTATCCATCCATACCTGTGGTGCATTTTAGTTGTGCGCAGTATTATATAGTAGGAGGACAGTGCAGAATTTTGCTGACCACCAGTATATAATATATAGCAGCATGGTACAGTAGGCCACTGCTCTACCTACCTCTGTGTCATCAAGTATACTATCCATCCATACCTGTGGTGCATTTTAGTTGTGCGCAGCATTATATAGTAGGAGGACAGTGCAGAATTTTGCTGACCACCAGTATATAATATATAGCAGTACGGTACAGTAGGCCACTGCTCTACCTACTTCTGTGTCATCAAGTATACTATCCATCCATACCTGTGGTGCATTTTAGTTGTGCGCAGTATATATAGTAGGAGAACAGTGCAGAATTTTGCTGACCACCAGTATATAATATATAGCAGTACGGTACAGTAGGCCACTGCTCTACCTACCTCTGTGTCGTCAAGTATACTATCCATCCATACCTGTGGTGCATTTTAGTTGTGTGCAGTATATATAGTAGGAGGACAGTGCAGAATTTTGCTGACCACCAGTATATAATATATAGCAGTACGGTACAGTAGGCCACTGCTCTACCTACCTCTGTGTCGTCAAGTATACTGTCCATCCATACCCGTGGTGCATTTTAGTTGTGCGCAGTATTATATAGTAGGAGGACAGTGCAGAATTTTGCTGACCACCAGTATATAATATATAGCAGTACGGTACAGTAGGCCACTGCTCTACCTACTTCAGTGTCATCAAGTATACTATCCATCCATACCTGTGGTGCATTTTAGTTGTGCGCAGTATATATATATAGTAGGAGGACAGTGCAGAATTTTGCTGACCACCAGTATATAATATATAGCAGTACGGTACAGTAGGCCACTGCTCTAACTACCTCTGTGTCGTCAAGTATACTATCCATCCATACCTGTGGTGCATTTTAGTTGTGTGCAGTATATATAGTAGGAGGACAGTGCAGAATTTTGCTGACCACCAATATATAATATATAGCAGTATGGTACAGTAGGCCACTGCTATACCTACCTCTGTGTTGTCAAGTATACTATCCATCCCTGTGGTGCATTTTAGTTGTGCACAGTATTATATAGTAGGAGGACAGTGCAGAATTTTGCTGACCACCAGTATATAATATATAGCAGTACGGTACAGTAGGCCACTGCTCTACCTACCTCTGTGTCGTCAAGTATACTGTCCATCCATACCCGTGGTGCATTTTAATTGTGCACAGTATTATATAGTAGGAGGACAGTGCAGAATTTTGCTGACCACCAGTATATAATATATAGCAGTACGGTACAGTAGTCCACTGCTCTACCTACCTCTGTGTCATCAAGTATACTATCCTTCCATACCTGTGGTGCATTTTAGTTGTGCGCAGTATTATATAGTAGGAGGACAGTGCAGAATTTTGCTGACCACCAGTGTATATATAGCAGTACGGTACAGTAGTCCATTGCTCTACCTCTGTGTCGTCAAGTATACTACAAAAGTTCAGTTAAAATGACCCAAAAATCAAAATTAAAAGCATCTGATGAGAAGCGTAAATTGCCAATATGCCATTTACGGCACTGTGTGGCAAGGAACGGCAGAGGCCCTGGCCTATGTTCATGGGTAGTGGTTCAGATTCACATGAGGATGGAAGCACTCATCCTCTCGCTAGAAAACTGCAGTGCCACTCCTAGGTGGGCCAGGTGTTTGTGTCGGCCACTTGGGTCGCTTAGCTTAGCCATCCAGCGACCTTGGTGCACCTCTTTTTTTCTTTGCATCATGTGCTGTTTGGGGACTATTTTTTAAATCGGCCATCCTGTCTGACACTGCAGTGCCACTCCTAGATGGGCCAGGTGTTTGTGTCGGCCACTTGGGTCGCTTAGCTTAGCCATCCAGCGACCTTGGTGCACCTCTTTTTTTCTTTGCATCATGTGCTGTTTGGGGACTATTTTTTAAATCGGCCATCCTGTCTAACACTGCAGTGCCACTCCTAGATGGGCCAGGTGTTTGTGTCGGCCACTTGGGTCGCTTAGCTTAGCCATCCAGCGACCTTGGTGCACCTCTTTTTTTCTTTGCATCATGTGCTGTTTGGGGACTATTTTTTAAATCGGCCATCCTGTCTGACACTGCAGTGCCACTCCTAGATGGGCCAGGTGTTTGTGTCGGCCACTTGGGTCGCTTAGCTTAGCCATCCAGCGACCTTGGTGCACCTCTTTTTTTCTTTGCATCATGTGCTGTTTGGGGACTATTTTTTAAATCGGCCATCCTGTCTGACACTGCAGTGCCACTCCTAGATGGGCCAGGTGTTTGTGTCGGCCACTTGGGTCGCTTAGCTTAGTCATCCAGCGACCTCGGTGCAAATTTAGGACTAAAAATAATTTGTGAGGTGTGAGGTGTTCAGAATAGACTGGAAATGAGTGGAAATTATGGTTATTGAGGTTAATAATACTATGGGATCAAAGTGACCCCCAAATTCTATGATTTAAGCTGTTTTTGAGGTTTTTTTGTAAAAAAATCCAAAACACACCCGATTCCGACAAAAAATTTTCAGGGAGGTTTTGCCAAAACGCGTCCGAATCCAAAAAACGGCCGCGGAACCGAATCCAAAACCAAAACACAAAACCCTGAAAAATTTCCAGTGCACATCACTAATATAAATGTAGTGAATCTACTGAAGAGGAATTTTCATAAATGGTGTTCTCAGATGTTGTCAATAAAGAACAACAACTGGTGGTACAAAAAAAAAAAAAAAAAAATTGCAAGACATCACAAAATTGCTGAACTCCATTTGCGTATCTATAAAGGTTGCGGTGTGGGCAGGAGAGCCTACACCGCGCATTCTGCACCCATATAATTATACTTACCTCTCTGGAGTATGGCTTTGGCCAATGCTGCAGACAGAAGTCCCTGGGAAAATGGTAATTTTCCTGGTGATTTGCACATGCGCAGTAGAGATGTCTGTGGGAACTTAGGACCTGATTCATATCTGTACGCTAAAGCTCCCGTAGATGCGATTTTTACCCCAGAGAATTTCCTGAAAATATGCTACTGTAACAGCCTGCAGGATTTATATAGAGATGCCCTGCAGAGCGTACACATTTGCAGCATCTGTGCAGATCCGGGAAACATCAACTCTATGGGGTAAATTTACTGGACCTTCTAAAAAAGAAAAGTGGTGATGTTGGCCATAGCAACCAATCAGATCCTGTCTATCATTTCTCTATTGCAACGTCGAAAATGATAGCCAGAATCTGATCTATGAATCTAGTCAATAGCATGGGCACCATATTCCCAGAGACCGGCACATATGTAGTAAGATCTGGCACAAAGTTAGAGTCTGTTAAGGAGGAGAGGGCCCACGCAGAACCTGCACACATGTCCTCTCTTCTCTTAAACTGACCCTGCTGAACTCACTGAAATCTGCAGTGTTAGGAGCCTATTTATTTAATACAATTTTGTGATAAGTCTTCAGAAAAGGGTGTCAGTAATTAATTACTGTAAGGGAATTATTAAACGGTATCCAGTTGATAGATCTACAGGAAACAGATAGACAGTCAATTGGTCAACCCCAAATGATCGAGATGAAAAAGTTTGACAGGTGCAAAAGGTCGACAGAATCAAAAGGTCGACAGATAAAAGGTAGACAGTGACACACACAAAAAATCTTGTGCCAACCATTTTCATGTCAATCTCTTCACCCTGTTGACCCTTTCTACCTGTCTACCTTTTCCATGTTGACCTTTTAACCCTGTGAACCTTTTGTGTGTCGATCATTTGGGGTCGACCTATTGATTGTCTATCTTTTTCTTTATACAATATCTATTGAACTACACACTTATTGAATAAGGAGTTGCCACAGGAGATATTACAGATGTTTACTGTGCCCTTTGTATTTCTGATCGCAGTAGCTGTTCCCATTTTATGGGGACTGTCAAAATGTCCAATTTGTTAATGTTCGAAAATCTTAGCTTTATGTAGTCTATTGAGCCTCTATTGGGGGAGATTTATCAAAGCTTGGATGGAGATAAACTGGATAGAGATAAAGTAATAATCAATCAGCTTCTAATTGTAATTTTAAAGGTTGTGTTTGTAAAAATACAGTAGCTGATTGGTTGGTACTTTATCTCTCTCCAATTTATCGCTCTACAAACTTTTTATAAATGTAACTTATGCTTGCACATGCTTGGCCTTTTGTATGCACTAGTCCATTAGGCAAGCTGGGTCCTAACCCAGTAGTAAACTGATAAGGTAGAGTAAAGGGGGGTACTCACGGAGCGATCTCTGACTAGATTGCTTAGATTTTAAGCAGTGATCACTCCGTGTGTACCCCTCCCAGCGATAGTGATGCGCAGCCCCGCGCATCGCTATCGCTGGTGCTAGATTGGCCTGCATGCAGGCCAATCCAGCAGGTCGCTCACTTCACCCGCTGGGTGAAATAAGCGCCCCCCTCTCCCCCTGCACGCTCAGCACACATTGTGTGGTACTGAGTGGGGGGAGAGATGTGTGCTGAGCGAACCGCTCAGCACACATCTCTCCCCAAAACGTTGCCGTGAATACGGCCCTTAAGTCATTACTTAACTTTTTACCCTTCAATGGGATGTGCTCTTATCAGTGCCTCGAAAAAAAGACTATTAATAGGTTGAAAATAATTTCTTACTGTCATGATATGCAGTGAAATTAATTGATTGTTATCTGCAAAAATTTGCAATGGAAAATAACACTACACTACAATTAAACTCACTGGTTTCAGGACCTCAGTTTTCTACCTCAAAATAAAGTTATATGCATGTAAGGTGTTTTCCGAACAAAATATGAAGCGTTCTTCTCATACAGTATGAGTGCTGCCCATTGCTAAATGATCAGAAAATTAAATGACTAGGTTTTATTTAGCCATACACTGGTACACAGATACAAAATTGACCAGGCTTTGTAGATATTAAGGAAACAATGCATTCTTTGGGGACAGCATTATGGGGTACATTTATAAACACTGTAAGCTAGTGGTTCCCAAACTTATTTGAATCATGACACCCCCTAGGCCAAAAGTTTTTTTTTTTTTTTTACAAATTCAGAAAAAAATATTAAATTAAGTAAATTGTATTTATATGTCATACTTAGGTTCAGTTATATGGTGAGGGACAGGATTCACTTCTGTTTGTCCACATAGTTTATGATTGGCAGCAACAAGCACTGGTTTTGCCTATTACTTGACCATAAATAATTTGAATTGGTCCTGGACCACCAATCCAAGGCACCCCTGTAAGTGCTCCAGGGCACCACAGAATGCCACGGCACACAGTTTGGGAACCACTGCTGTAAGTAGCAGTTTTGTTGGAATTTTGAAATCCCTGCATATCTCTGGCAAACGAAAGCACCAAACCAATGAATTTACTATCCAGCAGATTTGAATGGGTCTTGTGAACCACCGTCGATGTCTATCTGTTTTACAGACATTTTGTGGTGTTTTTTTCCCGAGGTTTTAAGGAAAATCACCATAAAACCACTGTAAGACAACCATGCATATTTCGTTATTCAGAAGGTGTGGAATCCCAATACACTTAAGATGATGACAGTCATTGTGTGATGAATGGAGGCAGAAAACATTGATCATTCTTATCTGGGCAAAATACTATTTCATAAATATATTAGTGGAAAAGTTATTGATTATTTTTACTAAGATAACAATATTATTTATTATATTAAAGGATCAGTATTAATTCATTGTTATTTGGTGTTTACATTTTTTTTATGATGGGACAACATTATTATTTTATGGCTATACAAATGGTACCTGCATCATAAAAATAAAATGTTGCCCACATCAAAGAAACATTTCTAAACTCCAATTTACAATTAATATTTCCCGTTCAATATAATAGATATTATTGCTCTCTTAATACAACTGTTACAATTTTCCTACTAAAATTTGAACAAAATAGAATTTCTCCACATAAAAGAATAATTAGTTATCTGCCTCCTTATTTAATTCATAATGATTGCCTCCATTATAAGTGTATTGTGAGTTCTCTCTTAATTGGCCAGATAGCTCGAACAGCAATCTCTCATGTCACAACCACATAATTTTTTTAGGCAAGTTTTTAGTGAGTTTAGAACTTAAGGGGGTATCCACTGGTCGATATATCGTTAGGCATCCCAATGAGAGATATATCGCTAGCAGATCAGCGGGTGTATACAGATGTTTCTTCTTACATGTTGGCTGCCTAGCGCTGCCTCCTGCAGCCTACCCCATACCTACCAACATTTCTAAAGCAGTGATCGGGACAATGGCGTGGTGAGCTCTGTGAGCTGCCTCTGTCTCCAGTGAATAGACGCTGTGCGCCTGCAGGGCAGCGATGACAAGAGCCTCCTAATTGCCCCCCCACCGCGGGACACTACGGCCTGCGGGTGGGACGGCGGGACAGTTCCAAAAAAACAGGACTGTCATGTGAAAATCGGGACAGTTGGGAGGTATGCTACTCTGATGGCCATCTTCCCATTGTTTTCTATGGGTAGCTGGCATGTGCATACTCTTGCTCCTGCTATTGTCGCTGGATACAGCACTGAAAGCTGTGGGGTGTGGAATGACTCAGTGGCTGGTAGAGAACACAAGGGGGGAGGTGACACATTGGCTGAAGAAAACATGGGGGTTGTGACACAGTGGATGAGAGAGAACACGGGGTAGAGGGATAACACAGTGATTAGAAGACAACATAGGGGGTGACACAGTGGCTGGGAGAGGACACAGGGGTGGGGGTTGACAGTGGCTGGGAAAGAACATGGGAGGGTGGTGACACAGTGCCTGGAAGTGAACACAGGGGTGGGAGGTGACACATTGGCTGAGAGAGAACTCGAGGGTTGTGACACAGTGGCTGAGAGAAAACACGTGGCTAGGGGGGTAAGAAAGTGATTGGGAGACAACATGGGAGTGTGACACAGTGGCTTGGAGAGAGCAAAGAGGTGGTGAAATATATTGGATTGCATAGTAAGGGAGCTATAACAGAAAGAGGGTAAAATTGGAGGCACAGAGAAGCAGAAGAGGTCACAGAAAGGCAGTAGGGGTTACATGTAGAAGCAGAACAGGGCACAAAGAGCCAGAATGTGGTACCGAGAAGCAGAAGAGTGCACAGAGGCAGCACAGGGTACTGATAGAGGCAGAAGGGGTGCAGATAGAGGCACAAAGAGGCAGAAAAGGGAACAGAGAGAGACAGAAAAGGGTACAGATACAGGCAGAAAGGGTTACAGATAGAGGCACAGGCAGAATGGAGCATAGGTAGAAGCACAGACAGAATGGGGCACACATAGAAAGAAGGGTATACATGTAGAAGGATATGTGTAATTGGTTGGTTTAGGTAGCACAACAAATGACTTCAAAGTTGTAGACAGCGATATATATAACAAAATAAAAAAGTGGCGTAGAGGTAAGTGGGCCTGGATTCAGAGGGATTGTGTGTGTTTGTGTGTCTGGGAGGGTGGGGGTCCTTTGGTCATTTGCTGGATGTACCAACAGGCCAGCACCAATATGGTTATTGGCACTAACATTACATAGACTGGGTTATACTGACATCCGAGGTCTGAATAAAATCTGGAAGGGCCCCAAATCTACTTGCCTAGGGCACACAAAATAATAATCCGGCTCTGCTGCTGCTGTCCGTTGTTGCTGCTGCTGCGCCTGTCAGCGCCGGCTCTTCAGTTTCCAGGTGGTCTTCCTCTACCCCTTCTCCCTGCAGCACCTGTACGACAGGCAGGCAGCGGCAGGCACTCAGCTTTCCACACCGCACCCCCCCTCCACTGCCCTACTATCCCTTCTTCTCCTGTGGACATTATGTGTATATGTGGCACTACCGCTGTGGACATTATGTGTATATGTGGCACTACCGCTGTGGACATTGTGTGTATATGCAGCACTGCTACTTTGGGCATTATGTGTAAGGGGCACTACTACTTTGGGCATTATATGTATAAGGTGCACTAATGTGGACATTACATGTAACAACACTACTACTGTGGGTATTATGTGTATAGGGGCAGGGCCGGACTGGCCATCTGGCACTTCTAGCATATGCCAGAAGGGCCGATGGGCAGGCGGGCCAATCCGGTCCCTCAGAGAGCCGGGAAGGCCGCATGCAGTGCAGCCTCCAGCTCTCTGGTTCAGCCACCCCCACCGGTCTCCATGGAAACACCATAGTACTAGTGCTGAATGCAGTGTGTACAGTGCACATGAGCCCCTAGGTCCAAGAGGCCCCACACCCTGCACCCATTTCTTCAATACTTACCTCTACAGAGTTAATTGTCAGCAGTCATTTTCCCGGCATTTTGTGCATGTGCAGTAGGGAAATCACAGTGAAAATGGCCACCGTGCCATTTTCCCTAAGACCTGTGCATGCGCAGTAGACTCTGGCACAGTGCCAGAGTCTACTAGTGCTCAGAGTAAAGATCAGCGCTGCCGGCTAGAGGAGAGAAGAGGGGGCCCAGGCGGAGACTGCACACAGGACCCCTCCTCTTATGCCTATAGAGTATTAGTAAAAAAATAAATAAATAATATAATAAAATATTGTGCAAGTATAACCTTTCCCTACCCCCCCTTTACTAATTTCTTAGCATTCTAAATTGTGTCTGTGTCATGGGGGTTGATGGGGAGGGAAACTTTTCTCTTCCAGTGTTTTATTCTTTTTTTTAAACCATATAAAACAATATTCACAACTTGCTTATACTTGTCCACAAGTAAGTGATGCACAATTGCTTTACTCTGATTGGTAGCTGTGCGGGAAAGCCACTCTAGTGGTTAGATCCAATGTGAGCTACAGTATAAGCTATATGAACTACTTTTCTACACTGTAGATGTACCTCTACTTTTGATCAATCAACTTTATTTTAGCAATGTAGTTTATTGAAGTGGGATGTAATCACTATTTGGTTATGTAAAAAGCTCTGAATGCCAAGGAACTATGGGGCCGATTCAGACACTGTCACAGATGTGCTAAAATTGTCCAGACCGTTTGCGGTGCGGGGCGGCCATTGCGACCCTTAACATGGCGGGTATCCTCCTACCTTCGCAGCTAGGCTGCGCAGGCAGAGGGCTGCTCGAAACTTGTGAAAGCTATGTGTGTGTGAGGGGGCAGGATCCGGGTGTGGGGTCGGACTTGCCCTGTGCTGGGCGTCCCCCCGCATTTCAAAGAAATTGTTAGTAGATGTGCGTTTTCTTGCACATCTGCGACCAGGTCTGAATCGGCCTCGATGTCTCTGCTAGCCTTGACATTTTTTTTCCAGATTCCTAGAATCCAGGATATGGTAGTTTTACTACAGTAGCTTCGGTCTTGGTATGAACAAAAAAATAAAGAAATGTAATATTTATGGTTCAATAAATCAATAAAGAAATATGCCATGGATATAATTAAATCCGTATATGAAATATGAATTAGAGTAAATACTGTAGATGGCTGCTAGATTCAAGTAGGTAAATCTGACACATACAGTGGGGCAAAAAAAGTATTTGGACAGCCACCGATTGTGCAAGTTGACCCACTTAAAAAGATGAGAGAGATTTGTAATTTCCATCATAGGTACACTTCAACTCTGAGAGACAGAATCTGGGGGGGCGGGGGGGGGGGCAGGAAATCACGTACGATTTTTAAAAATTTACTTATATATTCTTGTGGAAAATAAATATTTGGACACCTACCAAGCAGCAAGATTTCTGGCTCTCACAGACCTGTTACTTCTTCTTTAAGAAGCTCTTCTATCCTCCACTTGTTACCTGTATTAATGGCACCTGTTTCAACTGGTTATCTGTATAAAAGACACCTGTCCACACCCTCAAACAGTCAGACTGCTACCTCTCCACCATGGCCAAGACTAGAGAGCTGTCTAAGGACACCAGGGACAAAATTGTAGAGCTGCACAAGGCTGGGATGAGCTACTCAACAATAGGCAACCAGCTTAGTGACAAGAGATCAACTGTTGGCACAATTATAAAAAAATGTAAGAAATACAAGATCACTGACAATCTCCCTCGACCTGGGGCTCCATGCAAGATCTCACCTCATGGGTTATCAGTGATCTTGAGAACAGTGAGGAATCAACCCAGAACTACACGAGGGTACCTGTTCAATGACCTCAAGAGAGCTGGGACCACAGTCACAAAGGTTACCATTAGTAACACACTACGTCATCATGGATTGAAATCCTGCAGTGCCCGAAAGGTCCCCCTGTTTAAGCCAGCACATGTCCAGGCCTGTCTAAAGTTTGCCAGTGACCATCTGGATGATCCAGAGGAGAATTGGGAGAATGTAATGTGGTCAGATGAGAGCAAAATCGAACTTATTGGTATAAACTAGTGATGAGCGGGTTCGGTTCCTCGGGATCCGAACCCCCCCGAACTTCACCCATTTTACACGGTTCCGAGGCAGCCTCGGATCTTCCCGCCTTGCTCGGTTAACCCGAGCGTGCCCGAATGTCATCATTCCGCTGTCGGATTCTCGCGAGATTCGTATTCTATATAAGGAGCCGCGCGTCGCCGCCATTTTCACTCGTGCTTTGGAGATGATAGCGAGAGGACGTGGCTGCATTCTCTCAGTTTCTGTGTTCAGTGTGCTGCAAATATCTGCTCAGTGTGCTGCAAATATCTGTGCTCAGTGTGCTTGCAAATATCTGTTCTCAGTGTGCTGAAAATATCTACGTTCTATGCCTGAAAAACGCTCCATATCTATGCTGCATTGTAGTATATAGTAGGAGGACAGTGCAGAATGTTGCTGTGACCACCAGTATATATAGCAGTACGGTACACTAGTCCACTGCTCTACCTCTGTGTCGTCAAGTATACTATGCATCCATACCTGTGCTGCATTTTAGTTGTGCGCAGTATATAGTAGGAGGGGACAGTGCAGAATGTTGCTGTGACCACCAGTATATATATAGCAGTACGGTACAGTAGTCCACTGCTCTACCTCTGTGTCATCAAGTACAGTATACTATGCATCCATACCGGTGCTGCATTTTAGTTGTGCGCTGTATATAGTAGGAGGGGACAGTGCAGAATGTTGCTGTGACCACCAGTATATATATAGCAGTATGGTACAGTAGTCCACTTCTCTACCTCTGTGTCGTCAAGTATACTATGCATCCATACCTGTGCTGCATTTTAGTTGTGCGCAGTATATAGTAGGATGGGACAGTGCAGAATGTTGCTGTGACCACCAGTATATGTATAGCAGTACGGTACAGCAGTCCACTGCTCTACCTCTGTGTCGTCAAATATACTATGCATCCATACCTGTGCTGCATTTTAGTTGTGCGCAGTTTATAGTAGGAGGGGACAGTGCAGAATGTTGCTGTGACCACCAGTATATATATAGCAGTACGGTACAGTAGTCCACTGCTCTACCTCTGTGTCATCAAGTACAGTATACTATGCATCCATACCGGTGCTGCATTTTAGTTGTGCGCAGTATATAGTAGGAGGGGACAGTGCAGAATGTTGCTGTGACCACCAGTATATATATAGCAGTACGGTACAGTAGTCCACTGCTCTACCTCTGTGTCGTCAAGTATACTATGCATCCATACCTGTGCTGCATTTTAGTTGTGCGCAGTATATAGTAGGATGGGACAGTGCAGAATGTTGCTGTGACCACCAGTATATATATAGCAGTACGGTACAGTAGTCCACTGCTCTACCTCTGTGTCGTAAAGTATACTATGCATCCATACCTGTGCTGCATTTTAGTTGTGCACAGTATATAGTAGGAGGGGATAGTGCAGAATGTTGCTGTGACCACCAGTATATATATATATATATATATAGCAGTAAAGTACAGTAGTCCACTGCTCTACCTCTGTGTCGTCAAGTATACTATGCATCCATACCTGTGCTGCATTTTAGTTGTGCGCAGTATATAGTAGGATGGGACAGTGCAGAATGTTGCTGTGACCACCAGTATATGTATAGCAGTACGGTACAGTAGTCCACTGCTCTACCTCTGTGTCATCAAGTATACTATGCATCCATACCTGTGCTGCATTTTAGTTGTGTGCAGTATATAGTAGGAGGGGACAGTGCAGAATGTTGCTGTGACCACCAGTATATATATATATATATATATATATATATATATGTAGCAGTACGGTACAGTAGTCCACTGCTCTACCTCTGTGTTGTCAAGTATACTATGCATCCATACCTGTGCTGCATTATAGTTGTGTGCAGTATATAGTAGGATGGGAAAGTGCAGAATGTTGCTGTGACCACCAGTATATATATAGCAGTACAGTACAGTAGTCCACTGTTCTACCTCTGTGTCGTCAAGTATACTATGCATCCATACCTGTGCTGCATTTTAGTTGTGTGCAGTATATAGTAGGAGGAGACAGTGCAGAATGTTGCTGTGACCAACAGTATATATATAGCAGTACGGTACAGTAGTCCACTGCTCTACATCTGTGTCGTCAAGTATACTACAAAAGTTCAGTAAAATTACCCAAAAATCAAAATTAAAAGCGTCTGATGAGAAGCGTAAACTTGCCAATATGCCATTTACGACACGGAGTGGCAAGGAACTGCAGAGGCCCTGGCCTATGCTCATGGCTAGTGGTTCAGATTCACATGAGGATGGAAGCACTCATCCTCTCGCTAGAAAACTGCAGTGCCACTCCTAGATGGGCCAGGTGTTTGTGTCGGCCACTTGGGTCGCTTAGCTTAGTCACACAGCTACCTCATTGCACCTCTTTTTTTCTTTGCATCATGTGCTGTTTGGGGACTATTTTTTAAATCTGCCATCCTGTCTGACACTGCAGTGCCACTCCTAGATGGGCCAGGTGTTTGTGTCGGCCACTTGGGTCGCTTAGCTTAGCCACACAGCTACCTCATTGCACCTCTTTTTTTCTTTGCATCATGTGCTGTTTGGGGACTATTTTTTAAATCTGCCATCCTGTCTGACACTGCAGTGCCACTCCTAGATGGGCCAGGTGTTTGTGTCGGCCACTTGGGTCACTTAGCTTAGTCACACAGCTACCTCATTGCACCTCTTTTTTTCTTTGCATCGTGTGCTGTTTGGGGACTATTTTTTAAATCTGCCATCCTGTCTGACACTGCAGTGCCACTCCTAAATGGGCCAGGTGTTTGTGTCGGCCACTTGGGTCGCTTAGCTTAGCCACACAGCTACCTCATTGCACCTCTTTTTTTCTTTGCATCATGTGCTGTTTGGGGACTATTTTTTAAATCTGCCATCCTGTCTGACACTGCAGTGCCACTCCTAGATGGGCCAGGTGTTTGTGTCGGCCACTTGGGTCACTTAGCTTAGTCACACAGCTACCTCATTGCACCTCTTTTTTTCTTTGCATCGTGTGCTGTTTGGGGACTATTTTTTAAATCTGCCATCCTGTCTGACACTGCAGTGCCACTCCTAAATGGGCCAGGTGTTTGTGTCGGCCACTTTGGTCGCTTAGCTTAGCCACACAGCTACCTCATTGCACCTCTTTTTTTCTTTGCATCATGTGCTGTTTGGGGACTATTTTTTAAATCTGCCATCCTGTCTGACACTGCAGTGCCACTCCTAGATGGGCCGGGTGTTTGTGTCGGCCACTTGGGTCACTTAGCTTAGTCACACAGCTACCTCATTGCACCTCTTTTTTTCTTTGCATCGTTTGCTGTTTGGGGACTATTTTTTAAATCTGCCATCCTGTCTGACACTGCAGTGCCACTCCTAAATGGGCCAGGTGTTTGTGTCGGCCACTTGGGTCGCTTAGCTTAGCCATCCAGTGACCTTGGTGCAAATTTTAGGACTAAAAGTAATATTGTGAGGTGTGAGGTGTTCAGAATAGACTAGAAATGAGTGGAAATTATGGTTATTGAGGTTAATAATACTATGGGATCAAAATTATCCCCAAATTCTATTATTTAAGCTGGTTTTGAGGGGTTTTTGTAAAAAAACACCCGAATCCGACAAAAAATTTTCAGGGAGGTTTTGCCAAAACGCGTTCGAATCCAAAACACGGCCGTGGAACCGAATCCAAAACACAAAACCCGAAAAATTTCCGGTGCACATCACTAGTATAAACTCCACTCGCCGTGTTTGGAGGGAGAAGAATGATGAATGGCATCCCAAGAACACCATACCCACTGAGAATCATGGGGGTGGAAACATCATGCTTTTCTGCAAAGGGGACAGGACGACTGATCCGTATTAAGGAGAGGATGAATGGGGCCATGTATCATGAGATTTTGGGAAAAAACCTCCTTCCCTCAGTAAGAGCATTGAAGATGGAATATTGCTGGGTCTTCCAGCATGACAATGACCCCAAACACACTGCCTGGGCAACTAAGGAGTGGCTCTGTAAGAAACATTTCAAGTTCCTGGAGTAGCCTAGCCAGTCTCCAGACCTCAACCCAATAGAAAATCTGTGGAGGGAGTTGAAATTCCGTGTTGCCCGGCGACAGCCCCAAAACATGACAGATCTAGAGAAGATCTGCATGGAAGAGTGAGCCAAAATATCTGCTACAGTGTGTGAAAACCTGGTCAAGAACTACAGGAAACGTTTGACCTCTGTAATTGCCAACTGAGGTTATATTACAAAGTATTGAGTTAAACTTTTTGATTGTCCAAATATTTATTTTCTGCAAGAATATACAAATAAATTATTTAAAAATCATACAATGTGATTTCCTAGTTTTATTTCTGATTCAGTCCCTCACAGTTGAAGTGTACCTAAGATGGAAATTACAGACCTCTCTCATTTTTTTAAGTGGGTCAACTTGCACAATCGGTGGCTGTCCAAATACTTTTCTGCCCCACTGTAAATAGCACTCTGAATATACTGTAGACTTTAAGACCTTTAAAATAAAGTAATCCGCACACAGAAATGAATCTTTCCTACTGTACCTGGCTACGCAGTTGCCTCAGATGTCCATCTGGCTATGTTGAAGAAACATGAAGTTTGCCTTCTCATTATTCTTATTCCTGAGTCCATTTTATTGTAGAGTCCAAAATTGATAACTACAGTAGCTTGTTTGTAGAATGTTTTATACAAGATACAGTAAGTGACAGATAATTTTTTTTTTTGGAAAGGCTGTGTATTACAGCTTATATTGCATCCAATCCTCTCAGGTCTTATAGTCATTGAATCGAGACAGGTTGTGGCCAAGGCACATTCGGGTGTGGTCTCATAGCTTCTGGAACGCTAGGCTGCTTGTTTCCCACCTGTTCTCAAAAAATTTAGTGCCGCACACAGCATTGGTGTTGAGGAGGTCATAACTATTCTGTCGTATTGAAATTAGTAATCTAATGATGTCCATGACATACAGGTATGTTTTATTGTTGTTTTTTTTGAGCAATAAAAGTTTAATTTTTTTTATTTTGTTCAAATCAAGGCTGTCCTGCTAACATTTGGGAAGTATAATGAATCTCTTTGTGAAGGTTCTTGGGTTAAATGGTTAGACAGTTACCTTGGAGAACTGCAGGGCTTAGAGTATACTTGCTGACATGTAAAATCTCCTCTCTGGGAGATGCCTGGAGAAGAGACGCATCTTGCCACTGCAGGGAGCCGGGCTGCACATCACTAGGCCCTGCCCCCAAAATGCAGTAATTCACAGGTCTGCGGGTAAGGGGCGGTGCTAAATGATGAAAATTTGCATCATTTAGCCCCGCCCCCTCCATACGGGCTCTGTATTTTCCTGTATGATCTCCTCATCTTGCCTGCTTCACTAGGAAGTGGTCTTGATGCGGGAAATCTAGCCACTCTTCCATGGCTGAGGGGGACTGCATGAAAAATCAGGGACCTCCCGCAATGTGTGGGAGAGTTGACTTAGAGGCTCATTTTTTTAACACATTCTTGGCAGTAAAGGGGTTACATTCATTTTAGGATGTAAGAACAGCAAGTTTGTGTCTTTTTACAAAGCAAGCACCATATGTTTGCACTAAAACACTTTTACATTCAATATTTTTTTTTTTTTTTCAAAACAGTTAAAAATCTGAAATACACCCAAGCTCTGGCAAAAATTCTGAAGTAAGGGTTTCACGAAATACATATTAATAAAAAAAATGAGGCCTGGTGTCATTTAACTCAAAGATACTTCATTATATAAATTATACATTGCAAATAATAAAGTAAATAATGCAACAAAAACCGGGCGTCATTGCATCCGGCCCCTGAATTGATGAGTCTGGTGTTGAAGATCTTGACTGGCCCACACACAGCCCTGACCTCATCCTCATTGAGCACCTTTGGGATGAACTAGATAGGTGATTGCTAGCCAGGCCTACTCATTCAACATCAGTGCCTGACCTCATAAATGCTCTACAAAAGAAGTGGACACAAATTCCCATAAAAACACTCCAAAATCTTGTGGAATGCATTCCAAGAAGAGTGGAAGCTGCTATAGCTGAAAAAAGGGGGAGGGTGTGTGGGTGTGTGAGGCTCCATATTAAAGTATATGTACAGTATTTGAACACAATGTCATTACAGTCCCTGCTAGGCGTCTGAATACTTTTCTCCATATAGTGTATGTATAAATATATATATATATATATATGTGTGTGTACTGTGTGTATATACACTATATATATATATATATATATGTATATACTGTGTATATATATATATATATATATATATATATATATATATATAGTGTGTTTTATATTTATATATAAAATATGTGTGTGTATGCAGATTGGGATGGAAAACTAGCACTGAAAGTTTATGAAGCAGCCCTGAATAGTTGGTAGAGTCTGTGGATGGCTTATATGGGTTTCTAGGCTTTCTTTCACCTGGTGGAAAACAGCTCAGAGACCCCCATTCTTCCCCCTACAACATGATTTCACCCACCACAGACCATTGATGTGACCACCATATAGTACAGAGAACATCACAGGGAACACCATATAAGGCAGAGAGGATCACAGTGACCACCATATAGTGTAAAGAACATTACAGTAAACACCATATAATGCGGAGAGCATCACAGTAACTGCCATATAATACAGAAAGCATTACAATGACTGCCATATAATACAGAGATCATCAGTGACTGCCATATAATACAGAGCCTATCAAAGAATGCCATAAAATACAGAAAGCATCAGTGATGACCTTATAGTACAGAGAGCATCATTGACTGCCAGAGCTATTGCAAGACATAGTAACACTATACTGTATGTATTTATATATATATATATATATATATATATATATAGTGCAATGTAGTCTGGCACTCCACTTACTATGATGTAATCTGCCCCAGTGCCCTCCGTGAATGGTTAGCTACATGAACAGAAAAAGACAGCAGCACCCAGGGACTTCCGATGTGAAAAACAATCTATTTCAAAATACCACATATCAAAAGCCAACGTTTCGGGGCTCGTAGCCCCTTTGTCAAGGTGTGAACAAGTGCAATGTAAACATTTCTTACCTTATAAAGGGTGAAAAGCCCGCCAGTGTGTGTAGACGTTGCCCGTGCTGTCAGCTGCACCGGGACCCGAACAGTTTATGGTGTCCCGGGGAAGTTAAGTCACTCACTGCAGATGCCAGGTTGCCACGGTAACCAACAACGCTGTCTGTCAGCACTGGGCTCTGTCAACAAGAAAAATAAAACAATGTGTAGAAATTAAATCTTACCCCCATCCAAAGCAATACATTATAACAATAAAATCATCCAAGTATGGCATAATGACGGTAGAGAACGAAGGATACGAGGGCACATCTGTAAGAGGTCAATGAGGGAACTTGTAATATATTGCTGCATTGTGTATGTATAGGTATATGAAAGGCAGGCGGTTACAGTACACAATCATGATGTGGCAAAAGGTATACTATAAGCCAGGTGGATACGTGGCCTTGAATGGCAACACTTGGATGGGCTCTGTTATGGGCAATGCACGAATATTATGGAATATGTGGAGGCGCAAATGGCCAAAAGGAGGCACGTGCTGTAATGCTACATGGACTACATGCTCCACTTGAAACAATTGTGTAGAACTATCCCTGAAAGATGTCATAGTATGAGGGACAAGACACTATAGTGTTGCTGTATCTAAAGTGCAAGTAATGAAAACCAAAATGTGATGTGCGGTGTACTATATGAAAAATTTATTTGATATGTAATGTGAATGAAGAAGCAGAAAGAGGAATAAAAAGAGGAAAGGGGAAGAGAAGAATGAGCTGATTGTGTGTATGACTACAGAGTGTGGAAAACTTGAACAATAGAGTGTGCAATTGCGTGCAATATATGTTTCGTGCCCAAACACGGTAATGAAGAAGGAAAAGAAAAACACCAAAAGTGATATGATAGGTGAAACAAAGTTGAATGGCAAGAGAAAGAGACAAGAACAGGGAAGTCCTAGCAAATTAACTGGTTACTACTGTATCTGAAAATGTTCCATGAGATCTTCTCATTGAAACCGTGAGGAATAGCTGTGTTAAGCTTGTATATCCAATATGCCTTCAATTGTAAAAGTCTATTGCCTCTATCGCCTCCTCGTATTATCACTTTTTTTTCCCAATTAGTCAATCATTACTTTGAAATATACACGGTGTGGCTATTAAATAATGAGACTGTACGTGTAAAAAAAAAATTCATATTGTGTGAGTTAAAACGAAGTGGTGGGACATTTACCTTGGAATATCCCAAAACGGTTTTGCAAGTTTCACCCTCCTGGCAGAGATAGTTTGCTGTCACACAGTGCTTGAAGAAGTTGTGTCTTTCCAGGGCATCTTAAAATGCTTTGTACAAAAGTAGAGCAACGTGTTAACTTAATTTTTATAGTTAAATTGAATGAAACATCCACCAAATCTTTCTGTATGCTAATCAAGGCTTAGGCAGATTGTATGTCACGTTTCTGAGTGGTACAAAAGATTTAGTTACGGTCGTGAGGATGTCGAAGATGATGAACATCCCAGAAGCCTTGCACATCAAAAACAAATGAAAATGTTGAATACATTTAGAAAATAGTTTGAACTGACCACAGACTCAGCTCCGAATGACATCAGAAATGGTAAATATCAACAAACAGGCAACATTTGCATAAAGATCTTAACATGACAAAAGTTTGTGCTAAGATGGTTCCATGGCTTCTCATTGGCGAGCAGAAAGAAAATTTCTTTCAGACATTTTGGAGCAATTCAAGCAGATTTACATTTTTTAGATAAAGTTATTATCTGTGATGTGATATTCCAATATGATTCTGAGACAAAACACCAGTCCATGCACTGGAAAACATCATCACCAAGAATGAAGAAAGCACGTCAAAACAAATCCAAATTCTAAGGGTTCAGAATTATACGGAGGTATTTACAAAGTTTGTCTATTTGCAAATGACGTTTCTCTTACGTTGGTAGATCCTTTATTATCATTACAACACCTCTATGTTGTTCTGGATGCATTTTCCTAAATATCTTACTACAAATTGAATAAAGCTAAAACAGAGGCCCTCCCCATAAATTTTACTCAAGATTTACTGGATACTTTGAAAGCGCTGTACTCGTTTGACTGACAGGATAGAAGCCTTAAATACATGGGTATTCAGATCACCCTGAAAGTGAGAGACCTCATTTTAGCTAATCACTCTCCTCTCTAACGGAAGTTCTCACAATTATCTTCAGATTGGGTGATGTATCACATGTCGTGGATAATACATATAGCAGGGATTAAAATGATGTTGCTACCTAAGATATTATATTTGTTCAGAACTATACCTATCCCCATTCCTAGTCATTTACTAGCAAAGTTCAGCTCTATTTTTACTAGATATGTCTGGTGCATTAAGAAACCGAGATTAGCCAAAAAGATGATGTCGCTTCCTAAGTCTGAAGGAGGCCTAGTTTATCCGGATTTACACTCATATCAAGCAGCTAGTATTCTTGCCCAAACTAGTGCATGGTGATGATCCCAAACCATGGGTCTGTCTGGAGAGGGGTTTGGTACATCCTCTCCTATTAACGGATGTGTTTATGCTACCTGCAAATGTGGTAAAACCTTTATTAATAAATCTTCTATTGTGCAGGCCACAAGGAAAGTCTGGTTGGAACTTTCAACCAAGCTAGGTAATATTCCACTTGCGTCTTCTAATCTGTCATTAGCGGGGATGGCGACAATTATCCAGGATATGTGGCCTGACGCATGGGAATAGTGTCCTTTAATGATAGCCCTTCTGTTTCCTTTTGCCAAAATACAATCTCAGTTCTCACTATCGCATAAGTACTTTTTCAAATTCTTACAATTAAGACATTGGTGGTCGCAGTCTACCCCGTCTCCGCATAAAATTATCCCTACCCCAAAGTATGTCCGTGAGGTATTAACTAGGAAAGATAGCAGAGGGGGTATAACTAAATGGTATAATTTCATTATCAGTCCTCAGACCTCTCAGAAACATCCCTTTTTGGTCAAGTGGGAGTTGGGTCTGGAGTGTACAATTACGGACGAGGACTGGACTGCAGTCTTTCGGAAATTGCTTTCATCTTTCTAAGTGCTTATCTCATATTGAGGCATTTTATAAGCTTGTACGTCGACTGTATTTCACTCTGGTTCGTCTACACGCTATGAAACCGGACGTACTCAATGCATGTTGGCGTAACTGTGGTAGCGTAGAAACATTGTACCATATATTTTGGTCTTGCCCATTGTTAACAAATCTTTGGACTTCTGTTTTCTCTCTCATCTACAGAGTTTTAGATTTTGCGTAAATCCCCACCCTTACTTTGCTTTGCTTCACTTATGTTATGGGAATATGTCAAGTAACGACAGGTATATAATGAATCATGTACTCATTACAACAAAGATATTAATAGTGCGCCATTGGCGCTCATCTTTAGTCCCATCAGTGGATGCTATTGAAACTGTTGTCCATTCACATTGGGAGTTTGAAACAGCTGGAGCATCATATTACTCCTCTGCCAATTGCCCTCATTTTATATGGTTTCGGTGGAACAACTACAGGGCCTTGAAACAGAGCTAGAGTAGCTTTCCACACTTAGGCCTCTGATTCCATGTTACTGCTCAGTGATTCCTCTGATAACAATGTGCTTCTTACTGGAATTTCCGGATGACATGTTGAATTGTTAATGTTACTCTATTTGAATGTCCATGCCACTCTATGTACCTATGTCACTATATGTACCTATTCACCCCCATCTCCCCTTTCCCTCTCTTATTTTTGGATCCCCTTATACTATAATGTCTATAAGATATAAACCTTCAATAAACATTTAATATTGAAAAAAAACAAATCCAAATTCAAAGCCATGTTAATTGTTTTATTACCAAAATACACCACAGTGAATCAACATTACTACAAAAATGTTCTAGCAACTTTATGGGAAAGATTCAGAAGAAAGAGGACAGAATTGTCGAAAAATGGTTTCATCCTCCATCAGGACAATGCACTAGCTCCTACAGCTCTCTCTGTGAAGCGGTTTTTGGCTGAGAAACAGATTGCAGTGCTAGAACACCCACCATACTCGCCAGACCTAGCACCATGTGACTTCTATCTCTTCCTTAATGTCAAATCTGTACCCGAAGAAACCCGTTTTGCATCAGTTACTGAGGTAAAAAAGGAAAAGATAGCTGTTGAGTCAGCTGACAGATAATAAGCTACTGCACGGCTTTGACCAATGGAAGTTAAGAATGCAGTGTTGTTCACATGGGAGGGTGAGGAGGTCCACTGGGAGAGACCAAGTGAAGAGGTGAGGTTAAGGAGTTTAGAGGCAGGGGATTGTGTGGGGATGTCAATAGGGATGTTGAAATCGCCTAGAATAATGGTGGGAATGTCAGAAGAGAGGAAGCGAGGAAGCCAGGAAGCAAAGTTGTCGATGAATTTGGAAGCAGTGCCAGGGGGGCGGTAAATGACAGCTACTCTAAGATGGACTGGTTGGAAGAGGCGTATGGCGTGGACCTCAAATGTAGAGAATATAAGGGATGGTTCTGGTGGTATGAGTTGGTAGGAGTAACTAGAAGGTAAAAGGACCCCAACACCACCCCCATGGCGACCCCCAGGTCGGGGTGTGTGTGTGAATGTGAGGCCCCCAGCAGAGAGAGCAGCAGCAGAAGTAGTGTCAGAGGGTGTAATCCAAGTTTCAGTAATGGCTAGTAGGTGTAGGGAGTTGGAAATGAAAAGGTCATGAGTGGGGACCAGTTTATTACAAACAGATCTGGCATTCCAGAGTGCACAGGATAGGGGGTATGAGTTTGTGGGAGAGATGTGAATGAGATTTTCAGGGTTGCTGTAGCGATGAGGTGGGATTAACTTTGAGGGCAGGGATGATGAGAGAGTAGTGATGGTACGGGTGCCTGAGCTAGGAGGGGAAACTGCAGGAGGTGGGCAGGGAGGGAGGTCAGTGTGATGTGGTTGGGGGTGTGGGCAGGTGACAGGGAAGGGAGAGAGGGAGCAGGGCTGAGTTGTGGGGTAGCAGGACCATGGGGCAGAGGTGAATGAAAGTGGGGTAACAGGAAAGGTGGGGGTAGGAAACAGAGGAATGGAGGGGAGACAGAGGAGGGGAGAGAGGAGGAGGTGTAGGAGACTAGGGGGGAAGGATAAAGATACATTATTAGGTAGACACTGAGTGATGTGGGGAGTATAGGAAAGCCTTGACATAGTGTTAAGTAGGTAAATAGGTTGAGGGAAAGTGGAAGTAGGAGAGGAGACTGCAAGTGAATCCAAGCAGAAGATTTGCTGAAATGCAGGTGAGAAAAGCAGTGTAGGCTCAAGGGGTGTAGATTTAGTATGAAAAGAGTCAAAAGCGTAGAAAAAGTGGTTGCAGAAATGTATTTGGAGTGTAAGAAATGAAAGGATTGTGAGAGGTTTAAGAAGCAATGGTAATTATGTTAGATTTTTTTAAGTGTTTGCAGGTTAAATTGCATTGGTCCAGCTGTGCTTAAAAAACAAAATTACAATGCAGATACAAGCATTTGTAGGTGAAATGGACGGTTTTTGAAATGTCCAAGTAAGGTATTTCCGTGCTATTTAATCAGATGCAACAATCAGGAGGTAAGTGATCTGAGGAGTAAGTGACTCACATTTGTTATTAGTTCTTAAGTTTTTTTTTGTTTTGTTTGATTGTTGTGCTTCTGTGTTCCTTCTTTTTCACTTCGATTGAACGCTGATTGAACGCTGCTGTTATGTGCCAATTTTATCACGCTTTGATAAAATGCACGCTTCGATACTAAATGCACAGCCAAACGGCTTTGCACAGCCTACACCAGTGGACTTAAGTAGAAGACTATTACAAGTGAAACCAATAATTGAAATCTGTAACCACACCCCACCCCCTCAAATGCAAGGCAATAAATTACCTTAAAAACAACAACCAGGCATTCCACAAAGATTAAACTGGGTCTATCTCATTCAAAACTTAAAAAAGTACTTCAAAATCACATACTATGCAATAATTTTACAATTGTAATTACCCAGCAGAATTAGCTTTGCATGTATAGATCTAATGCAGCAGAATATGATGGTAGTTGTAGTCAATTGTAATTACCCAGCAGAATTAGCTTTGCATGTATAGATCTAATGCAGCAGAATATGATGGTAGCTGTAGTCAATTGTAATTACCCAGCAGAATTAGCTTTGCATGTATAGATCTAATGCAGCAGAATATGATGGTAGCTGTAGTCAATTGTAATTACCCAGCAGAATTAGCTTTGCATGTATAGATCTAATGCAGCAGAATATGATGGTAGCTGTAGTCAATTGTAATTACCTGTAGGTGACAAGAAAAGAAGAAATGTCAATTCACAATCGATATCAGCTGAGGATAAATTAACGCTGATTGAACGCTGCTGTTATGTGTCAATTTTATCACGCTTTGATAAAATGCACGCTTCGATACTAAATGCACAGCCAAACGGCTTTGCACAGCCTACACCAGTGGACTTAAATTACATTTACTAGATTGATAAGCAAATTAATAGACACATTAGCGTTGCAGGTCCTCCTGCAAGATAATGAAAACCACATTCATTTCTTCTAAAGGCTTCTGTAGAATTCTCTTGGATAACTGATGTGGCATGGCCCAGTGAACCCTCGTAGTAAGCCACATGCTGTAGATTATGTATACAGTGACTGAATAGCTGCAACACTTTAATTACCTTTTAAGCAAAACATTTCTACACTGCAGAGGTGGACCTTGGGGAACGACTACCCACATGATGTGTTTGATTAACTCAATCAGAAGTACTTGTTTGCACTTTATAAAATTATACTTTAATGCCCACTTTAAGACATTAATTATACCGAATGAGAAAAATGTGCAATTGATCTATTTATGTAAATATACACTGAAAGGCAGAAGTACCTAAAAGTTGCATTATTTGAAACTATAGAAAGGAGTTTTACATAATATAATTAAAACCTTATAATTCATTCTGATAAGGAAACAGGCTGCAGTGTTCTCTCCCAGACATCTGTACGGTTCTAGATCAAGATATTTTCCATGTAAACCTGTAAATCACCCAAACTTGTTCAAACAAATATTTGGTGTATTTACCTGCTCCGTCTGCTAGAGGTGCTATGTAGGAATCGGCTGAACTGTATTTATCAAGCTTAATGTTAGTTTTACAATGCTTATAAAGTTCAAAGATACAACTTTTCCTCTGGGAATGTTGACATTTTAGGAGGAATGCTAGGATCTTTTGGCATGCTACATGGGTACATTTCTTTCCTTAAAAGTGTTCAGAGAGATTCTTATATCTCTGTATGGATATGTGTATGTGTGTGTTTTGTATCAATACTTTCAAATAGCAAATGGATAACCAGTGCCAGGGACTTCAACTAAACTGGATATGTGTTTGTGTAGAACTTCTTTTATACCCCTTTCAGACATACGACCCGGGAATTACCCTGCTCAAGTCCCAGGATTTTCTCTCCAGCAAAAACCCGGGTTTTTCTTCAGACCCTCTTTCACACTACACCACAGACCCGGGAAATTCCTGGGTTGGCCCCTTTCAGACATAAGCTGGATTTTCCAGTTTTGAAGGCAGTGTCATCATTTTAAGGGGACGGTTTGCAGGCACACAATAATGAGTTCATGCAAAGGGGAGGGCAGGCTATAAATGGACTGGGTGTGGTGCCCATAATACATTGCTGGATTCATGGCTGACAAGCATTTGTGTAGCATGGAGAGTTTGTTTGCTGTGGTGGAGTCAATTTAAATTCCATGATCCTATATATTTATATATATATATATATATATATATACACACACACACACCAAACAGAAAACCCAGCACTCTCCTAAGCAGCTTTATTCACCTTAATGCTTTAATATACATCTGAATAAACAATGGGGTTTTGGTTTATGAATTGTACAACATACCTCCCAACTGTCCTGATTTTCGCGGGACAGTCCCGTTTTTTGGGGACTGTCCCGCTGTCCCACCCGCGGGCCACAGTGTCCCGCGGTGGGGGGGGCAGTTGGGAGGCTCTGTCACCCGCTGCCCTGCTTAGCAGAGCAGCGGTGAATAGACGCTGTGCGCATGCGCACAGCGTCTATTCACTGAAGTCAGAGGGAGAGGGGGCATGCCAGCGGCTCACAGATCGCTGGGCATGCCCCCTCAGTGACGAAAATGGGTGTGTGGCTCGCGATCGCGGTCCTCCCGCGAAGCCACGCCCCTTTTCCTTAGGTCATGCCCCTTTTTGGGAGCGCGCACGGCTTCGCCGCGCGTGTGTCCCACTTTGCAAACAAGAAATGTTGGGAGGTATGGTACAATGCATGTAAGCTTGCGGCCCACTCCACGGGACCCCATTTCACCACTGGGTTTTCTGTTTGGTATATTTGAGTTCGGTGGTCACAGCCCACCGCACCCCAACCCCTGGGAATGGCGAGTGCAGTGGTTCCTCGTGTTTGTTTATATATATATATATATATATATATATACCAATAAATCAATAAATAGAAGACCAGTTTTTCTTTCCCAAAATTGTTTATTTTAGAAACAATAAGTTTTTTTTGAGATGTAAAACGCATGTGCACATCTTTTACGTCTTTAATGAGATCCTCCCAATTATGAGGACATATATGGTATAGTACAAAAACTTTTTAGGAATTACAGGCGCATTACACCCACTTTAGCCATAAGATAAAAGTGCTGCGGTATTGCAGTGAAACAAAGTAGTTTTGCCGAAGGGCATGGTGTATCACAAGGGTCTTCAACATTTGCCCTGCAGCTGTTATGGAACTTCAGTTCCCAGCATGCCCATCCACATTTTAGATTTTAGCCATGCTAAACGGTGACAGAAAATGTTGGGAAGTGTAGTTCCATAACAGCTGCATTAAAAAAAAGTGCTGCGGTATTGCAGTGCAAATTACAAACAAGATAATCATAAGACCAAGGTGTATGATGTACTCATAATTATGAACGTATGCGCAATACCTGTTTTTTTTAAGACAAACATACGCATTTTAAACATACGCATTTCACAAACAAAACGTTAACCAAAAATAAAGTTATGGGCACAATACCCAACCAATAAACATAGAATAAACATTTACTGTATGTGCACAGTATAAATGAGATAATTTGGTACTGTGGTTTATTGCTGGGAGTAGATTCCTCTGGAGTTGTACTAGATAATCAATCTCCAAATTCTGGACCTCTCGGTCTATTCTTCAGTGTATTCGAGGTCGAATTAAAGGATGTTGGAAACTGGGATTGCTGCGCAAACTGGCAAGTATCCCCAAAAGTGGTGGGAGACTGGGATTGCTGCGCAAACTGGTGAGTATCCCCAAAAGTGGTGGTAGACTGGGATTGCTGCGTATACTGGTGAGTATCCCCAAAAGTGGTGGGAGACTGGGATTGCTGCGTTTACTGGTGAGTATCCCCAAAAGGCAAAAATTCATTTTAATGTGCAAAAAGAAGCCAAGGAAAGATGGAAAAAAATCTCCAAAAGTTATCAAATTACAGATTAGACATTCTTATAACATGTCAAAAAAAGTTTGATTTTATTTCCATCATTTACCCTTTCAAATCATGCTTTGGGGTTGTATTGCAGCCACTGGCACAGGGAACATTTCACGAGTAGAAGGAAAAATGGATTCAATAAGATTCCAGCAAATTTTGGACGCTAACTTGATGCCATCTGTGAAAAAGCTGAAGTTAAAGAGAGGCTGGCTTCTACAAATGGATAATGATCCTAAACACACCTCAAAATCCATGGTGGATTACATCAAGAGGCGTAAACTGAAGGTTTTGTCATGGCCTACACAATCTCCTGACCTCAACATAATTGAAAATCTATGGATAGACCTTAAAAGAGCAGTGCGTCAAAGACAGCCCAGGAATCTCAAAGAACTGGAAGACTTTTGTAAGGAAGAATGGGCGAAGATACCTCAAACAAGAATTGAAAGACTCTTGGCTGGCTATAAAAAGCGTTTACAATCTGTGATACTTGCCAAAGGGGGCAGTACAAGGTATTAACTCTGCAGGGTGCCCAAACTTTTGCAGACACCATTTTTTGTTTTCTGTTCTTTTGAAAGGGTAAATGATGGAAAAAAAATCAAACTTTTTTTGACATGTTATAAGAATGTCTAATCTGTAATTTGATGCCTTTTGGAGATTTTTCCATCTTTCCTTGGCTTCTTTTTGCACATTAAAATTAATTTTTGCCTGGGGTGCCCAAACTTTCGATCCCTACTGTACTGGGATATAGGCCCAAAAGATGGGGAGACTGGGCTTGCTGGGCATACCGTGTTTTTGGACCAAATGCGGTGTGAGAATGCGATTGTAGGTCAGAATGAGGGTTTGTAAATTGTGGTGTAGAGGTCATTTTGGAAACAAGCTGACCTAGGAATTCATGATTTTCGCTACTGATCTTATCCTGCATAGCTACCATTTGCGTTAGCAAATTCCTCTGCAGTTCACATTCATTGGCCATAAATTTTTGAATCTTGCATCCTCTTGACTCTGCCAATCTGAATCCATCTCGCATAGTTGCTCGCACAGGATATTTGTCATGGCTTTTGTAGCTACCTCCATTTTGGTCTTATTTTTCCTACTAGGCGGGACTGTGTAGACTTAAAAACAAAACAAATTATTTTGAGCATCTCAAAGGTAACAATGGGATATGGCACAGAAGTGTAAGTTGCACAAATAGATTTATTAAAAATATTAATACATCTGTGCTTGCAGTTACCATGTGCTAGCAAAATTTGAACGCAGCAACAGGTACAGTTTAATAATAACACCCTGTTACGTCACATAATATCATAGTCATTACTGTTAGTATACTACATAAAAGCATTGTCATATACTAAATGTTAAATATGTCTCTGACAATGATAATATAGGAAACTTACTGTTTGAGCGTAGGGTAGGCTTGTCTCCCTGGGTCTGTGGTAGAGAATCGTCCCCGTTGCTCTGCGACGATGCGGTCACATCTGTGGCCTTGTTTGGATCGATGATGATGGGGACATCCGAATCAACATCTGGATCATCATCAAATAGAATCTGTGATGATGCCGGGCTCTGCTGGCTGCACTCTTGAGACGATGGAGCCATGGCTGATGGTATAGCAGACAGCGTGCCAGCATTACTAGATGAGGATAGGGCAACGGAATTGCTAAGTGTTGTATGGCCAAACACGTTGCTGCACAGTTCATATAAGGGCCACTCCATCCTTTCCATACCACTGCGATTTTGATTGTGGTCATGGACCTTGGTATATTGTTTCTTAAGGGACTTTAGTTTGTTAAGAACTTGCTGTTGTGTCTTCACAATACCTCTGCTGGACAGGATCTTTGCAATGTTGCCATAGATCATGGCATCCTTAACAGTGCCGGTTATTTGTGATTTTATTTCCTCCCCACCCCTCACATGTAGTAGCTCCTGGACCTCCTTCTCCTTCCAGTGAGTCATGGACAAAATGGCACTCTCTTCACTGGCACAATCTGGCACACTTCTCTGCACACTTCTGCAGACTTCTCTGCACAGCTCTGTGTTACTCTGGCACTGGCACACATACATGCACAGCTCTGTGTACCTTCTGCACTCCACAATTCACTGTAAAGCTCTCTGCTTCCTCCCATGCTGCTGTGGCGTCTGTTCCCCTCCGTCTGCCGCTGATGAGGTCATCAGCAGGCATCAGATGGTCCTTCCTGACCAATGAAAACCTTTTTCATGCAGCCAGAGAGCAAATTCCCAGCTCGCGCCTTTCAGACTTAACCCGGGAAGCCAACCCGGGGAAAGACCTGGTAAAATCCCAGGTCAATTGCAGGGTTGGCGACCCGGATCACATTCCCGGGTCGGTGCCTTTCAGACATACCAAATTCCCGGGTTGATGCGCGTTCATGTGCAAAATCCTGAGAATTTAGAGCATGTCTGAAAGGGGTATGAGTCAGGTTTAGCTGGCATAACTTGTTACTGGTATATAAAAGTCATTCTGTCACTTACAATCAAGTTTAAATTATGTGATAGTGTCTTACAGAGTGTGTAGCTGTTTCTTTTGACAGTTAAAAGATAAAAATAGTTTTATATTTTAAACTCTTCCCATCATTCTTTTTTTTATTATTAACATTGTTTTGATTGCAGATATTTCATATTTCTTTTCATGATCTTTATTACTGCTCTTCAGTTCATGCAATACAGGTTGAGTATCCCATATCCAAAATGCTTGGGACCAGAGGTATTTTGGATATCTGATTTTTCCGTATTTTGGAATAATTGCATACCATAATGAGATATCATTGCGATGGGACCCAAGTCTAAGCACAGAATGCATTTATGGTTCATATACGCCATATACACACAGCCTGAAGGTCATTTTAGCCAATATTTTTAATAACTTTGTGCATTAAACAACGTGTGTGTGTACATACACACAATTCATTTATGTTTCATATACAGCTTATACACACAGTCTGAAGGTCATTTAATACAATATTTTTTTGATTCTTTTGTGTATTAAACAAAGTTTGTGTACATTGAGCCATCAGAAAACAAAGGTTTCACTATTTCATTCTCCAAAAATTCCGTATTTCGGAATATTCCATATTTCGGAATATTTGGATATGGGATACTCAACCTGTATTGCACTACATCCTTGTGTAACAATACATATCTAAATGAAAAATTATACTCTTTCTAATTAAGTTTATTTCAATTACTGTAGTCATTATTTTTACAAACAAATTAAAGTTAAATAAATCTGTTTCAGAGAAAAGTCTGTTGCCTGGTGCAAAATTATACAAACCACGAGTCCCTTCTAATCCAATTTTGGAACATCATTTAAGGATTAGTTTGTGTGGCTCAGTGCATGGTATAGGTGAAAGAGGTGTGTTTTATATTACTGTACATTAGTATAAGGGACAGGGTCTTCTTGTATTTTTTTATTTTTTATATAGAGACTCTAAGCATATTACCTTTAGACCTTTTAATTCTGCTGTTACTGTGGTCAGCAAATCCCCGTGGTGGCTTTTAAGACCACATTTCTTTTGGACATAAGGCAATTTATTATATTTAAAAGGGAACACTAAGTTGTGGACTGTTTATACCATTTCCATTAGTCCTAACAAGGTCAGGTTGACTTTAATGGGGATGTAGTTAATATCCCGGAAGTCACCATCCCAAGGTCGAAATGGCAACAGCAGCATCCCGACAGTCAGAATGCCAGCAGATCTCAACGGTAATTACTGGGGGAGAGTGGGTTATGGTTAGGCTGCAGCGGGGATGGGATCATTAGGGTTAGGCTGCAGGAGGGGCGGGTTAGGGTTTGGTTTAGGGTTTGGATTAAAATATTTACCAGGATCCGTCGGGATTCTGACTGTTGGGATGCCGCTGTTGGCATTCTAACCATCAGGCTGGTGACTGCTGGGATATCAATACCATCCCCCTTAATGTATATTGGTGGAAATTCATGCTGTAAATTGCATTGCAATCATGCTAAACCAACCTCACCTCCTTGCAAATTGGCATATTACATGAATTCAATTTGGAAGATATGTATTCTCTATGAACCATTGTTTGTATTTGATGATATTGATATTGTTGTCATATTTAACAACTTAAACTCACCCTCAAATGATTATCTTCAATCTACAGCTGGGTATAAACCTATACAATTGTTGGCCCGATCACCCAATATTGCCTACGATTGTATAGGTGTGTATGCAGGAGCGTTAGCTGATAAATTCCGTTAAAACACACCTGCAGCTTTGGGACCAGGAGATTGTATCCCAATCCCATAGAAGATCGTACACACAGATATTTCTAGCTCAGTGTGTACGAGGGTCACGGGGATTACACTGAGCGGATATACGCTCCAGGGATCGGAGCGTTTAATCCAATCAGCCAAGTGATAGGCATAGGGTATAACTTTAATTCTTGCACTGTATTTGCTATTAATTGCGTTAATACCAGAATAAAGTAATATGATTAATGCTCCTTATAAAATGATAAGAACATTTGCCAACTCAAACAAATAAAAATAAACAATAGCAGAATATAATAAAAGTATCCCTAATGTTAGGGGCAGGATACATCAACATGAAATATGTGGCCAAACCTCCGAAAATGGCATCGGAGGTCAGAGGTTTGGCCGCTTACTGCATATGCACCAAAGCTCCAGAATGAGAAGCATTCCGGAGCCTGGACATGATGGATGGCGTTACCCAATAGAAGCATATTGGATTCTTTATGTGATTCCCCCTAAGAGGGATCCAATCGGATCCCTGCCTGCACCATCCGCGGCACATGCATCATGTGATAAATGCGCAGACAGTCCCTACATCACAAAGGACAGCTCTTACCGGTAGAGCTAAATGTTCATTCATACGGCATTAATAAATGCTGGTGTGTATGCGGTGATTGGCGGGTTGCGCGATGCTTGATGAATCATGTGCTACATTGTCTTATACCACAAACTCACATAATATATTTTGTTAGAATATTAATTGGCTATTTCTTATCTCAATTTTTATATTCATCTAGAATGCATTTATAATATGCATGCTGATAAACAACGAATACACAGAGGATTCCCTTTTTAAGATTAACTATTTCCCTCATGGTCTATTACAAACAATTATTAACGTGCTGTCACATTCTTGCCACTTGAAAGTTAGCATGTATTCCATTGCAGAGGTAATCACATTAAATCTTCTGAAGTCTAATTGTCAGGCATCACAATATTAATGCAAAAAATATAGTATTGAAGTTTGGGGGTTCCACACCAAAGAAAACACTTTTGCTTTGATCATTGAGAATCTATTGAAGTTTGAAGCCACTGGTTGCTGGAGATGAGTGAAACATATTCCAAATGAAGTATCCTTGACAGGCATCTATAAAGCACTGTCTTCTGAAGAAAAGCAGAAAGCTGACAAATTTCCAGAGCTCCTCACACTCCGCATCAGGGATCAGCGAGAACAGTAGCTGACTGTGAAATGAAATATGAGAATCACTCTAGCGCTTCTTCTCTTGGACTAATAGTGTCATTTTGTCAAAGCCATATGTCTATCAAACTACAAACATATGACATTACATAACATTGTGTTAGTACATAACCTACATTCTGTAATTTTAGATCAATGGTAGATACTGCCTACTAATTACTTGTATTTTACTGCTGCTAGCTGAATAGTCATTGGGTGAAATATACTTGCCTCTTTCAAATCTGTCAGTGCACATAATCCTATCATGTAATATGCAACCCAGGAACTATGTTATGTGGTCATCCAGCTATGTGAGTTCATCACAAGGTGAACTCCAATCACTGTTTAATAAATTGTGCCACTTGATGGCATAACTACAGTATTGGAGATGGCTTGTGGATGAAGGCTGCAGTAAGTGCTATTAATCAATGGCAGCAAACGGTGCTTGTTACTAGTTCACATTATATTACCTGAGTAATGATAAGGTAATGTATGTAAGACATATAGTAGTCAATAGTCAGATGTATGAGAGGAGGAGTAGGCCCGTGTGCTGCCTCCTCCATTCAGGCCCCCTCCTCTCTGCCAGCAGCGCTGGAGAGTCTGATCACTAGAGGGTTCAGACTCTATTGCGCATACGCAGATCTCCGCAAAAATGGAGCGGCGGCCATTTTCCCAGTGATTTCTCTACTGTGCATGCATAGAACTCAGTGAAAATGGCCGCTGTGCCCATTTTCACGTGATTCCATAGCACTGCTGACATCAGCGCGGGACTCTAAAGGGGTAGGTATTTAAAAAATGGGCGCAGCGTGTGTGGTGGGGGCCACCCTGGACTCAGGGGCCCATGTGCAACCGCACACACTGCACCCCTTATAGATACGCCTGTGGATATATGGACACATGCATCCAACTATAAGCCATATTGTACATTTGGATGTGATTTGTTCTAAATTAAACAAATATGTACTGTGTGTTATTGTGTTTCACTATTTTGCAGTCTTTCATTTATTGGCTTTATTTTCAAGTTATTTTCTTCTGATGGCAAATTGGAGCTTAAAGTGGCCCTGAAAAAATTATGAACTTGGCCTGATGTAGGCGGACCAAATCAACTGTAGATGAGGACCAACACGAATGCAGGTGGGGTTAGCAGACAGCTAGTCCTAGCCACAATATACAATACAGAGAGTATCCCAGTGACTGTCATGGAGTACAGAGAGCATCCACATGACTGCAATACAGTGAAGAGGGCATCCCCTTGACAAGCACACATTACAGAGATTATCTCAGTGACTGACATACAGTACAGTACAGGAACATCCACAATATTGCTATACGGTATATAGAATGTCCCAGTGACTGTCATATACTACATAGAGGACCCCATGACCACCATACTTTATAGAAAGCACAGCACAGTAAAGTACAGATACTGTAGCATTTCAGTGACCACCATCAATACAAAGAACATAGTAGTAACCACTAAACAGTACACAAGGGATCCCAGTGTCTGCTATATATAGAGCATTCATGTAACTATCTTAGAGTGCAGAGACATTCTACAGAATGCAATAAAATACAGAAAATATCCATTTGTCCACCATATGGTACAGAGAGCATCTCAGTTACTAACTTGCACTACAGTGAGCATCCAAGTAACCTCCATACATTACATTTAATATCCCTTTTGCCACAATACAGCACATTGTGATTTCCATTCAGTACATTAAGCATAAAGAACATTGCGCATCCCAGTAACTTCCTTTGAGGCACATTAAGCATCTCAGTGACCGCCATACAGTATAAGAAGCACACAGAAAATAAGAAGATGCAGATGCATGCTTTATAGTATTAAGTACTGCTAATCAGAATAATTCTAATAAACAAATCTATCATAAATGCTTAGCATAATTTTTGGCCAACCAACTGCGTCCAGATGACATCAAATGATGGGTCCCTAACACTTAGGTTCAAGTCCAGAGCACGGTAACCCCCAGGTCAGCACAGGCTAACCACCCCAAGGCATCACACTAGTGAGAGGTTAAAGTGTTAACTACTTGCCTGCGGGTATGGGTCATTGGGTCGACACAACTTAGGTCGACAGTCATTAGGTTGACCACTACTGGTCGACATGCATTAGGTTGACAGGGTCACTAGATCCACATGGTCTTTAGGTCGACATGTACTAGGTTGACAGGTCAAAATGTCGACATGAGATTTTTTACTTTTTTGGGTGTCGTTTTCTTCGTAAAGTGACGGGGAACCCCAATTAGTGCACCGTGTCCCCACGCATGGCTGGCGAGCTTCGGGCAAGGTGCCTCACTCTGCTCCCGATGCGCTTGGCACAAGTTACTATTTCCAGTTGTAGTCCACGTGGATCGGAAAGCATGAAAAAGTCCAAAAATGTTTAAAAAAAATAGTGTAAAAACTCATGTCGACCTTGTGAACTGTGGACCTGGTACATGTCGACCTAATGACCATGTTGACCTAGTGACCCTGTCGACCTAATTCATGTCAACTAATAGTGGTCAACCTAATGACTGTCGACCTAAGTGGTGTCGAACTAATGACCGTATGCCTGCCTGGTATGGTCGCATCAGAAGCAACCACAACAGGAAGTGCCTTATTTAACCTGGTTGCACAGGATGTGACCAGTCAGACAGCATGTGCCACTGCAGGGAAGAGAAAATTCCCTCTACTGCTGATCTCAAAGGGACCGATAGGTCCCTCTGCCTTACTGCACCCTCCCCAGTATTTGCCAAGCTGCCGATCATTGCTGATCAGTCAGCATGGCAGGACTCCCCACCTGACGGCTGCAGGCAATAGCAACTGCTGGGGAAGTGTAAATTGACCCCCCAAGCATCCATCCTTGTGGCCAGATGTTAAAATGAAAAACGCAATGGTTGTGATGTTACATAGGTGAGAAGTAATAGTTAGAATGTTAAAAGGTGTTATATAGGTAGACAAATAATTAGGTGATAAAAAAAGTGCTAGGTTAAGTATTACAATGTGATGCCCCTAAGCAGCCAGACCAACCTAGTGGGCCTCACACCCCAAATTCATCCCTAAAACTGGCAATTCAGGACTTACCATCATAGTGCCTTTCCCAATATGCAGTCTGTAAATGACAGAGATCCATGCTAATTAAAAACACCTTCGGGTTGGTGTGCGGGGGCCAGGGCTTAAAGTGATCCAGGAGAGGTGGTGGAACTCATTTCCCCTGCCCCACCTCCCCCCATCCCACCTCCCATTAGGCAGAGCCAGGGCCAGTGCTAGAGTGTTCGGCGTCCTGCTGCAAACTATACATTTGTATATTACCTCCCATACCTGATAAAGAGACAATGGTCTCAAAGTAGTGTTGCTTATTCACATTACGTTACTCAGTAATACCCTTTATTCACGTTATGCTACACAGTGGTATACGGAATTACTGTGCAAGGCTGTGGAGGAGGTGGAACTACAGTAGTTCCACCTGCAATTACAGGTGGTGGAACTCAATTCCACCCCCACTTTAACCCCTGGCGGGGGCTAATCCACGCTGAAGGAGTCTCCTCCGCCTTCAAGTGTACACATGTACACAATATAGACTATATGGTTGGGGAGGGCGACCTTGTACTGCACACCCTAATTCCAAACATAATGAGAGGTGCAATCATGCTGAGACTTGTAGTTTCACACATAAAAAATGTGAATTGGCATTTTCTTTTTTTCTGTTTAGAACTACAAGTCTCAGCATGATAGCACCTGTTATCATCATTAGAATTAGGGCCGCAACCACTGTCACTGGAGGAGTAGCAGTGGCCGCTGGCACTGAGAGCGGTTTCTTGGTCCCCACTGTCCAGTCAAAGTGTCCAGACATGCCTCCCACCAAACAAAGCTGCTGTAGGGAATGCAGTGAGCTCCATCAACCAGCAACATACCCACCACTGCAGCTCTCACACCCAGCTGAGTCCTCCTGGATCCACCTGCCTCCGTAACCCCTGCACAAACCAACTCCAGATCATGACCACTGGGCTTGAGCTACAGTGGCTGGCCCCACAATCGCCACTGCAACTGTACACTCAACATAGTTCCGTTGACCCTGCCAGTGTGATAGCCTGTGGAGAGCCTGTTCAATTCCAGTCTGTGACTGCCTGTCACTGACCTGGGTTGGGGATGTTGTGAACTCGGGGGTTCTTCCGATGGTCGGGAAGAGGAACCACAGCTGGGTCGGAGCAGGGATGATCGGATATAGGTTTTCCTCATATAAGACTCGGATAGTTAGGATTGGTGAAAAATGCTGAGGAACTTTATTATGGGAAGGGAGCAATACAGCGACACATGAAAGAAAGAGAACTTGTGGGCAATGTCAAAGGCTACTGGAGAATTTGTGAGCAACGTTTAAAGGCACTGATCAATGAAGAACTCGTGAGCGATGGTGAAAGACACTGAAGAATTTGTGAGCAATGTTTAAAGACACTGATGAATAAAGAACTTGTGAGCGATGATGAAGGACACTGAAGAATTTGTGAGCGATGTTTTGAAGACACTGGTGAATGAAGAACTTGCGAGCGATGGTGAAAGACACTGAAGAATTTGTGTGCGATGTTTAAAGACACTGATGAAATGAAGAACTTGTGAGCGATGGTGAATGACACTGAAGAATTTGTGAGCGATGTTTAAAGACACTGATGAAATGAAGAACTTGTGAGCGATGGTGAATGACACTGAAGAATTTGTGAGCGATGTTTAAAGACACTGATGAATGAAGAACTTGTGAGCAATGGTGAATGACACTGAAGAATTTGTGAGCGATGTTTAAAGACACTGATGAATAAAGAACTTGTGAGCGATGTTTAAAGGCACTGATGAATGAAGAACTTGTGAGCGATGGTGAATGACACTGAAGAATTTGTGAGCGATGTTTGAAGACACTGATGAATGAAGAACTTGTGAGCGATGGTGAATGACACTGAAGAATTTGTGAGCGATGTTTGAAGACACTGATGAATGAAGAACTTGTGAGCGATGGTGAATGACACTGAACGCTGGAAACACTAAAGTTGGTTCAGCCCGCAGGCCATGCTGAATCCAGGGAACGCTGGCAACTGCACTGCAGAGGAACACACAAGTTGTTCGGATCACTGGAGACTGTGCTGCAGGAAGGCACCCTGAATGCTAGAAGCACTGGAGTATAGCTGCGGGGGAACACACTGCGTACGGGAGCTCTGGCGTCCACTTCAGTAAAGAGACGATACTCAGGCGCCGAGGCACTCCAGGCATCCGGTTTTGAATCTCCTGCCTCTATTGGATTGGTGAAGCGGGTAGTGACGTCACCTGCTCCCCGCCCACGTGGCGCCGGCTGTCATGGCAGCGCCCACGCTCCGGGAAACCGCCGGGAGCCGCGCCAGCAAGACGCCGGGACCCGAGGACCGCCGGAGGTGGGGACCGCCAAACAGACCAGCAGCCACGCAGGGGTAAGCGCGGCGGCCGCTGCCCCTGGCGTGTGACACTGCCCACTGTGCACTGCAACTGCCGGCAGCAAACCCGCCAATGCAGCAGCACACAGGGTTGAGGAATACCGGGTTCCTCCTGAGCGATGATTTACCATGGCTGGTCAGAGGTCTGGGGCACCTTCCAGTAGCCTGTATTGATAATAGTATATTGATGTATCAATATAAATGAAACAATGTATCAGCGCTGCTCCCCTCCCCTCCGGGGTTGTGTCTCTGATTTTTATTTTTAAAATATGGCAACCCTATATTAAATGCTCCCAAGATGGCTGCCTCATCTGATACTTTTGTAGTTAGGATAAAGTATTCTTGGAATTTATGATCCAAAATAGCTTAATCGACCCTATACTGTATTTTGTGCATTGCTTTCTGTATTTCCTGCAAATCTAAACCTGTTATCATGATTTCTGTAAAGCACCTTGAGTCCTTCTGGAGAAAAGTGCTATCGAAATAAAATGATGATGATGATGATGATTATAACAGTACAACTGTCACTATTTCCCTAAAAAAGTTTTTTTCTATAACTGTGTTCTTTCTTTCCTCTAAATAAAAACATTGTTCTACAAATCATTTTTGAAATACTGCCTTCCTGAGCTCTAATCATAAAATTTGTATGCGTATGAATATTTTACTGTATATTACATTGGTCTCTTCTTACTGTATGCGTACACATTCAGCTCTTGAAGTCTTTCCAGATTTTGCAGCCCATGCATAATTGTAGTTATTTTTTTACTTTTTCTGAATTCTTCTATTATATTATTTACTTATTTTTTTGAGACAGAAGCATTAACACCTGTTTTCATTAGTGATAAGGCTTATCTTCCTGTTAATAAATAGACACCTAAATAATTGAATAAAATTTAATCATTTTGACATTCCATCACAGCTAAAGACATTGAAAAACGATTTCCTTTTTCATTACAAAAACAATATTCTTTTACACTAGCGATTTGCACACATAGTTTTCCATAATTGTTCAACTGTGTATAATAAGCCACTAAAACATCTCCATGGAAATCCCCACTGACAGGATTAATTCATATTGTCCTCAATGTGCCTCCTGTGGTACTCAAGGGAATTAGCCGTGGCTTATACAGGTGCAAATTGCCTTTGTGAACTGGACCTTACCCTATGCAACTATAAGGTACTGAATACAGCAAGCATGCTGGACCCTTGGATGAACATATGAGTAAAGTGCTGACAATCCAGAATGAGAGACCAGTATGTCACAGGCAGTGAAAGGAAGATGAATGCCTTTGTGCAAAATAGCCAGATGTAAGTACACCTGGCACTGCTGTGACAACAGTCACTTGTTTCCTCCCATCCTGGTAACTGGAAAGTTCCCAGTAACTGATAGCCCCCAACTGCAAACCAAATATTAGCCTTATGTTTAATTACACTATTTTTCATTTCTTAATGGAAATGACCTTATATCTATAATCAAAATAAAAAGATGATAAAATCTGTTTAGTAAAATATAAACACAATACTTGTTTCATTCTCATTCAGTAACCATTGTATAATTAGGCTTTCCGTAAAAAAATGTACTGTCACTGTAAATGCTTTTTTTCTCTATTTTACTAATCTACAGCAATTAAAGAGATGTTCTATTGCTGCTTATTGCAGTGATAGTAATATAAATGTATCTTCGATTTCCCAATAGAACTTTGCTGTGGCAGCTGAGCAATGTGGCTGGCATCGGTAGCGCTGAACTTAGGGGGTAATTCGCTGTAGTGGCAGCGATCGCAGTCTGAATTACTTTGTGGATTGAGCACGTGCAGCGGCCGCACTGCGTGTGCGCACCCCGGGAGCCCAGTGAGATGCTATCATACTTTACCATCCCAGTGGACCTGGAGCGGGAATATAATAGTGTGCAGAGCGCAGCGAGGCACTGTGCCCGAAGCATGGCAAGCGCAGCGAGCCATGCGAGGGGATGCGGTACACTTCTATGGTGTCCATGTCGACCTATGTCAACATACACAAAAAATCTATTAAAAACTTACGTTGGCATTTTGACCTGTCGACATTATACATGGCGGTATTTTGACATTGGCGGTATTTTAAATGTCGGTATTTTGTCCATGTCGGGATTTTGACCTTGTCGGGATTTTGACCGTCGGTCAGTTGCTGTCGGGATTTCAACCGTCGGAATTTTGATTGTAGTTATTTCATACCGATCCCGCCTAGAGCAACTGGGTGGATTGATGAGCTATAAGGAATCTGTCTATGTGCAAGTGGAGCATATTGTAAAAATATGTACAGTATATCCATGGGTAGATATGTGAGGCATTCGCCAACCTTTCTAAACGATTTGTTGCTTGATACAACAATGCAAGAAACTCTAGAGATTTTGGCTAGTATACTGGTGGTTAATGAGCTTTTTTGATTTTGGTGTGAGAATTGTGTCTTTGTCTATAAAGGTTACATGTGTCAAAAACAGAGGATTTAACATGAATTTGTGCTGAATTATGAAGCAGAATAGTGAACTCTTTATTTTTTTGTTCTGAGGTTGTATTGTAAGCTTGTGAGAATGTTCTACTTCACTTGGGTATGCAGAAAATGTTCTCTTTCAAAAGTACACGGCGATACGCCACCGAGCTGCCCGACCGCCGATACGGCGGACGGGCAACCCAGCGGCGGGTGGGCAGTGACGGGGGGAGTGAAGTTTCTTCACTCCCCCCGTCACTCGGCTCCATAGCAATGCAGGCAAATATGGACAAGATCGTCCCTGTTGGCCTGCATGCACAGGCGACGGGGCACCAACGATGAACGAGCGCAGGACTGTGCATCGTTCATCACTGGTGCCTCCACACTGACAGATATGAACGGGATCTCGTTCATTAATGAACGAGATCGTTCATATCTTGCAGTGTTATCGCCCAGTGTGTAGGGCGCATAACAGTTCAGGTTGTAGGGATAGCCATACTTGTGCACAGGTGATTTAATTAAATCTAAGTTATTTTGATTGAACCAACTGTCATTAAGAAAGGATATCACTATAACCTGGACTGTTCATGTACCTTGAGAACCGAGGTTGGAAAACACTGCTTTTGGCAAATGAATGGTATGCTTCTCAGTTATGTTCAGCCAATTGACATTATCAAAACAGTGTTAAGGCTAATGGGGAATGAACGGAAAGAAGCCAGGGAATACGAGTATGAAAAGCACTAGACCCATGGACAGGGAAGGAGCTGGGCAGGAAAGGGAAAGTATGAAAGTTAGTAAGGAAAGAGAGGAGATGACAGAGGGAAAGTGAGCAATGCCCGTGACTCAGACTGTCCACTGAAGCATGATGTGTCAAGGCACAGCTAATGTACCTGGGGGATTCATAGTGTACAAGTCCTGGTAGAACCAGGAATGAGAAGCAAAGAACCCAGGGAATAAGAAGTAAAAATTTTAACCACTTTAAACAATATGGTAACAAGTAGCAAATAACATCAGCACCAAAGAAAATATATAATTTATGCTCAAGATGCAAAGACAACTGTCGCTATCAGAGCAAATATAAAAATGAATAGACGTGTACAAGTAAAAAAAGACATAACTGATTTACACAAAGAAAAAAAGATATGTAACAGACATATTTGTGAGTTATCTAAATATACTATACAAGGCTCAGAAGTCCAAGCTCTGCCAATAAGGACAAGTAGGACTATGCAGTAGTAATTAGTACAGAAAACTATGACTTAAAGCTATTTTGTCTAATGACCTGGCATTGCTTGTTCACACATGCGCAGAGCACTGAAAGTCTGGAGTTGCGCTTGAGTTGCAGATTCAACAGAAAAACAATAACATTGGGGGAAAATTTAAGAAACATTTGTACATTTAAAAATAAATTGTAATTTATTTCTGTAAGAAAAAGTTGCTTTAATTTCTCCTGCCTTGACCCCTGGCTATCGCCATGCAAGATGTCCATAGTGCAGAGGTTCTCAAACGCAGTCCTCAAGGCACCGCAACGGTCCAGGCTTTAGGTATATCCCGGGCTCAGCACAGACGGTCGAATCAAATTGACTGAGGTGCTTATTAAATGCCTATTTCAGACCTAATTGCATCAGCAAACTTGTTAGCAAATGGGAAAAACCATGGCCCTCATTCCGAGTTGTTCGCTCGCTAGCTGCTTTTAGCAGCAGTGCAAACGCTAAGCCACCACCCTTTGGGAATGTATCTTAGCTTAGCAGAAGTACGAACGAAAGGATCGCAGCGCTGCTACAAAAAAAGATTGTGTCGTTTCTGAGCAGCTTCAGACTTACTCCTACCTTGCGATCACTTCAGACTATTTAGTTCCTGTTTTGACGTCACGAACACGCCCTGCGTTCGGCCAGCCACGCCTGCGTTTCCCCAGGCACACCTGCGTTTGTATCTGACACGCCTGCATTTTTCAACACACTCCCAGAAAACGGCCAGTTACCTCCCAGAAACGCCCACTTCATGTCAATCACTCTGCGGCGAGCAGTGCAACTGAAAAGCGTCGCTAGACCTTGTGTGAAACTACTTCGGCTGTTGTGAAAGTACGTTGCGCGTGCGCATTGCGCCGCATACGCATGCGCAGAAGTGCCTTTTTTTGCCTGATCATTGCACAGCGACCGAAAACAGCTAGCGAACAACTCGGAATGACCACCCATGTGCACTGCAGGGGGGGAAGGGGCAGATATAACATGTGCAGAGAGAGTTAGATTTGGGTGGGGTGTGTTCAAACTGAAATCTAAATTGCAGTGTAAAAATAAAGCAGCCAGTATTTACCCTGCACAGAAACAATATAACCCACCCAAATCTAATTATCTGCGCATGTTACTGTATAGCTGCGCCCCTGCAGTGCACATGGGCCCTCATTCCGAGTTGTTCGCTCGGTATTTTTCATCGCATCGCAGTGAAAATCCGCTTAGTACGCATGCGCAATGTTCGCACTGCGACTGCGCCAAGTAACTTTACTATGAAGAAAGTATTTTTACTCACGGCTTTTTCTTCGCTCCGGCGATCGTAATGTGATTGACAGGAAATGGGTGTTACTGGGCGGATACACGGCGTTTCAGGGGCGTGTGGCTGAAAACGCTACCGTTTCCGGAAAAAACGCAGGAGTGGCCGGGGAAACGGTGGGAGTGCCTGGGCGAACGCTGGGTGTGTTTGTGACGACAACCAGGAACGACAAGCACTGAAATGATCGCACAGGCAGAGTAAGTCTGGAGCTACTCTGAAACTGCTAACTCGTTTGTAATCGCAATATTGCGCGTACGTCGGTCGCAATTTTAAGAAGCTAAGATTCACTCCCAGTAGGCGGCGGCTTAGCGTGTGTAACTCTGCTACATTCGCCTTGCGAGCGAACAACTCGGAATGAGGGCCATGGTTTTGCCCATATGCTAACAAATTTGCTGCTGCGATCAGGTCCACATCAGGCCCTAAGCCACCTGTGGCCAAGCATGGATAAACTTAAAACATGGACCGTTGGGGTGCCTTGAGGACCGTGCTTGAGAACCTCTGCCATAGTGATCAGAGGATTTTGTCTGTACGTGTAACACCGTTATCCTTCTGAAATATCTAGGGCTTAGCTGCCTATAATAAATAGATATTTTAATTCCTTACAGCAACAAATGTCATGCAAATGCATAATTTAAATAGTGGCTTTATAAATTGTCTTACAACCATCGATAGTACTCATGGCCCTGTGGTTTCCCCCCCTCCCTGCACAGTGCTGCACTGTGTGTAAGATCCGGAGGCTGTACAGCCGTGTTGCTGACTGATGGCTTAGAGTGCAAAGTCAGCTAAAGAGCAAGGCAGGCCATTGGCATGCCGATGGCCCACCTCGTTCTATAGCTGACTTTACAGGCCCAGCTGTCAGTCAGCAGCCATGCACCGCCCCCTGCTCTTACACACATTCAGGGTGCCGAGATGCTGATCCCCAACTCTGATTTAACCTCAATGAAATTGCATGGCTGTCTTTCTAAGCATGTGTGTACCACCAATGGTTAAAACCATTGATGGAACATTACCACATATTTACATTACCCTCGATGGCTCATTGCACCATCACCATTGATGGTGGGTGGACTGATGGCCATCTCTATGTTATACTGCTGTCTGGCATTAGCCAGCCCCTTTTACCTAAAAGTACTGTGCTTTAGAGTGTCTGGCCCTCAGATGGAACCAACCAGCAATGAGCTGAGCTCCTTTACAGAATGGCCCCTCCACTCCTGTCTCTCTTCCTTCTTCCTTCTCTACCCTGTTCTCTCCTCCAAGTACCCAGTATCCGCAATCTCATGAAAGAGTTTCTAAGAGAGAGACAGATTATGAGAGATAGCTCATTAGAGAGAGTGTGAGAGCACTTTTGAGAGAGAGAGAGAGAGAGAGAGAGAGATTATGGGGCAGTTTTATCACCATCCGCATCTGAGGAATCAGATGTGATGTGTTAAAATCGCCCCAATACGCAATGTGATAATTGATTACATCACATGGATGTATCAATTATGGCTGGCAGGGACATGCCAGAAAGCTCTGTCCATGTGATGCCATGCCACACTCCACAGCCTTATTGGGGTATTTTTCTTGACACTGCTGCTACCTACACCAGGTACTACCCCCCCCCCCCCCAAATCACGACTAAAGTGTGAGTTTTTCAGATTATAGCTTTTATCTTCAAGAAGATGATAGATAAATGATAAATAGAATCTTATTGGTTGCCATGGGCAACACATCTCCACCTCTAAAAAACTTACACTTTAGAAAATATACCCCAGAGAGAGAGTTTATAATGAGGGAGATTATGAGAAAGAGTGTAAGAGAATTTGTGAGAGAAAGAGAGAGAGTGCTTGCGTGGTTTGTTCTAAAATATCTGTTATTGTTACTATTACAGCAATCTAGAAGGTGCTGAGTTGACATAATGATATAAATTTATATGTAAATAGTGTGCTGATAGGTTAAGGAGAATTATTTAACCAATATGTGCTGTGCTCTCTCTAATCAAAGATTAAAACATTGATAGTAAATAACTATTGAATGTGGTCTAAAGTAAATCGCATAATGCAGGGTATATACAGATGGAGGCATGCTCAGCTTTGCCGTCGAGCATCTTATCCGTGGCAAAGCAGGCACGACTAGTGTGCCCGCAACTATGAAACGCACATGACCATAGGAATGAATGGGTGGCGTACCTAGTTGCAGCTTGGCATACTAAGGCACACCCACGGCTCGGTACAGCACGTGTGCCTGTGCGGCCATGCCACGGGTAATATGAGCGTGGTTACATCTGTACTGACATAACAAATGGAAAACAAGGTAAAATACATTTGTTGTCCTGTTTCAATATGCTGTTTGTTTAAAAAAAAAACTGACTTATTCTACTGTATATTGCATATTTTGGTGCTTAGTTAGCACTATTCTGTCTACATACAATGTGGTATATTCAATTAAAGTCGGATCCATTCCGACATGTATTTGTCGGAATGGATCCGACAACCCCTATTCAATCCCATCTTAATTCGACTTTTTCAAGTCGAATTGAGATGGGACCCAGAGGAGGAGAAGGGGGTCGAACCGCGGGGAGACAGCCGCGCTCATACAGGGAGATCAGCGATACAGTAGCGCTGCAGCTGGATGTCACTCAGCCGATCGACCTCACGGCAGCGCTGATCTCCCTGTATGCCCGCCGGCTGTCCCCCCATCTCCCTGCAGCTCCCCCCCCCCTCTCCTGCTCTGGGTCCGCATCTCAGTCCGACATTATTTTGATGTCGGACTGAGATGGTCGAAAAGGGGGCCAAAACCTGTCGGTTTTGGCCCTGTTTTCGACACAAGCACGTGAATCGGCAGCTATTCCGCCGATCCACGTGCTTTTCGACAAGTCGAATCCATCGACTTGTCGAAAAATTTAGCTAAATATTGAATAGGTCGAATCAGGATTGGACCTTAAAAAGTCGAAAACTGACGTCTTTTCGACAGACGTCAGTTTTCGACTTCAATTGAATATACCCCAATATGTACTATGGGGGTCATTCCGAGTTGTTCGCTCGCAAGTGGATTTTAGCAGATTTGCTCATGCTAAGCCGCCGCCTACTGGGAGTGAATCTTAGCATCTTAAAATTGCGAACGATGTATTCGCAATATTGCGATTACACACCTCGTAGCAGTTTCTGAGTAGCTCCAGACTTACTCGGCACCTGCGGTCATTTCACTGCTTGTCGTTCCTGGTTTGTTGTCACAAACACACCCAGCGTTCGCCCAGACACTCCCCCGTTTCTCCGGCCACTCCTGCGTTTTTTCCGGAAACGGTAGCGTTTTTTCCCACACGCCCATAAAACGGCCTGTTTCCGCCCAGTAACACCCATTTCCTGTCATGCCGTGAGTAAAATTCCTAAGTGCATAGCAAATTTACTTGGCGCAGTCGCAGTGCGGACATTGCGCATGCACATTAAGCGGAAAATCGCTGCGATGCGAAGATTTTTACAGAGCGAACAACTCGGAATGACCCCCTATATCCAATAGCAACCCGGCATTTGTTCTACTCTGCCCTTTGAACATGGAATTGGAAGCTCTGTATGAGTTAGAATGAAAATAAGATATATTTTTTTCCGCATAATTTAAAAATATTAGGAAGATACAGTATAATACAGTATAAACAGGATATCTAACCCCTTTTCTCCAACTGAACATAATATTTATATTCTTAGGGTTGGACAAGGGCGTCTATAATTTAGTTTCAGGCTAGAAATTCAAGTTTCGGCTGAAAATGAAAAATAAAAATTCTTGTAGCAATATAATACATTATTTTTTTCATTGTCTCCATCTGGTAATGCCACCCTGAGTTGGCAATAACAGAGCAGGTATCACGGCCATTCAAGTGTTACATTATTTTGTGCCAATAACATAAAACAATGTACACAATGGAGGGAAGATTTGGAAGAAGCAGTAGACAAAAGGAAAAGACAGTTGTGAGTTATGAGCAGGGTGGACTTCTAAATGGTTCGTAATATGAAAGATTTGGCTGTTTTGGGGGTCTCAACCCTCCTGTGAAAATTAAATTTCCATTGGGGCAAATGTGTTTGTTTTTTGTTCCTGTCATGGTCCATTGTGTTTTATGTTTTTTCCATAGGGGCCAATATGTGTATTTAATTTTTGTTTGTGTCTGGACAAATGTGTTTTTATCTTTTTTCTGTGGGGACCATTATGTGTTTTTTTTCCATGTGGAGACCAATGGGCCTGATTTATAGGTGTAAGCTATTGGTGCCACTGCTGTGATTTGTTTTTTGTTTTTAAAGTAATGTTTATTAAATAGATCACAATAAAATACAGCATGCAGCAAGTGAAGATAACCGAACTGAAAAGTGTGTACACAAAAATAAATATCTGCTATAAACATGTAGTAGCATAAGAGTGATCCAGTTATGTAAGGAAAAAAATAAGAAGTGAGAGCTTCCTCAATAGCGATGGCTAGGCTAACCATCTGAAGAGAAAAGAGAAAGAGAAAAAAGAAAGCAGTTAAGGATAGGAAAAGAAAATTGGGAAGGAGAAGAATGTAGAGTAGTTGGGAAGGACCTCAAACTGTGATACGATCAGTAGAAACAATCCAGCTGCGGAATGGGGACGATGCATTTTGAGTCATCAGCCAGGTGCCTGAAATTTTATCGAATGACTTAGATGAGTGATTTATTAAACTAGACATATATTCCATTTTGTAGTTATACTAGATCCATGATAGGATTGACTATTTAGGTGAGGGTGTAGGCTTCTTCCAGTCTGTAGCGATTTGGCATGTCATGGCTGAGGCAATATGACGTAACAGCTTATTTTGGTCACAGCTGTGATTTTTGTAGCTGTGGATGTGCAAAAGTATGCTAATTCATCAGCCACCAGAACTTGTATTGTGATGCATCACAGCTGTCTACACATACGCAGCATTGGATGCAAATCATGCAGACAACGACTCCCTGAGTGAGTTTATGGTCTCTCATAAATGCTGATGTAACTAAGATGCCAGTACCATTTTATCTGCATATAGGATCGCAGTCGCAGCCTGCGACACACCCCAAAAATGGTCACAACATGCCTGCGTTTCGCAGGCTCTCCCCATAACCACCCACATATGGCCCCTGACTGTTAATCACTTTGGGAAGAGATCCTTACTTTGAGCAGCCTTGCTGAGATACCTTAGCACACATGCATTGTGACCGTGGAGTATGCACACTTGGCCAATAATCACTCAACTGCGAAAAAAGCGGCATAGCATACACTTGTGAATCAGGCCCAATATGTTTTTTTTTTCTTTTAGTGGCCAATGTGTTTGTTTGTCTGTTTGTTTCTCTTTGAGGGGCCAATGTATTTATTTTTTTCTTGTGGGGGCCAATGTGTTTTATTTTTGTATAATGTTTTTTTCCTGCACATGTGTCTGAGATGTACAGTGCATACATCCTGATGGTGTTCATACAGAGTCACAATATAGATAAAGATGCATGCACTAAAGGTGCATACAAAGGGTGAGATATTGACTATCTGTGACTTTGACTATGCAATTTCCCTTGAACTCCCCCAGAACCCAGAAGCACGATTTTAACTATCTGTACCTCAGATTTTGACTATGTGCGATTTTGACTAAGTGCCAATTTTGACTATACTTTGTACTAGATAGTACACTATATAGTCAAGATTGACTTGCCTGCACAGTCTATCTTTCCCCGCGGGAGTCCGCATCGGTATCGCAAGCTGCCTAACACAGTACGATTTGCACTAACTTTCCTTACGATTCTGACTATATAGTCAAAATCCCAAGGATAAATCTGACCGTGTGTACACACCTTAAGAAGTGTATTAGAATTGTGTTGGGCATTCCTGGGCAGTTACAGGGTGTTGGCTTATCAGACACAGATATGGCATAATATGGGCATGTTATTAGAGTGACACGGGCATGTTGTTGATAGTGGTTGTGTATAGAGGAGGCCATACTCTGATGATCTACACCTAGCATAGGACTGGTACAGTTGCAGGTGTAAGGAAGTCTGCTACTGAGTTCTACTCAGAATCAGATCCTTTGAGGAGGGAACGTGCCGCTCAACAGACCTCGCCTCCATTAGGGCTGCTTCCAGAAATTTTCCATGCTAATTTTCCATCCCAATCTACCCCTGCCTATGTCAAACTGTTCTGAAATGCCATTTATGAGGCAGTCCTTTTTCAACGAGTATTCACAGCATGTAATCAGGCTATTGAGAGATTGCTCCTATACAAACACACTTTTTTGCCTGTATTACGGTTTACCAGTATCAGTTAGGGTTCTCCTCTTCTCTTTCCTTTTTCCAGAGTATAAAAATGAATTGATGTTCACACTGATAGAAATGCAAAGTAAATGGATTGATATCACACAGAAAAAATTAGTTCTGGAAACATTCACAGATTGCAACTGCTTTTAAAATTAATTGGCTACACCCCATTGTTCCTTAGTAAATCTTGCAATGTGGTATGTGTTTATAGTAAACAGTTGGTGATTGCCATGCCACTGAACCTCTGATATCTTATTTCAAAATTCTTCCAAAGTGTTTTGTAAACTCATGTAGTTGGTTGAACACAAGTTAAAGTTACTAAATACCAGAGTAAATTAGGCATGGAAGCTGGAACAGAGATCAAGGAAAATAATTCTGAACTTGCACAGATAGCAGCATTATAGCATAGTAAATATCTTATTAAAAAAATTAAAGCAGGATTGTTATCTTTTGTTCTGTCTTTTGTTCTGTATATATTATGTGTTTTATACTGTACACAGGAACATAGGTGTATCTCTGGATTCCCACGGCGGCGACGGTGCTGCAGACATAAATCACTTGAAAAATGTCTGCTGTGCAGTAGACTCAGTCATGAAGCCAGAGTCTACTCGTTGCCATACAGAGCCTGCACGAGGGCCCTGTCCTCTCTTAAAATGTCCTTACACAATAGTAACTGTCAGGGTTGCACTAGGGCCAGCTTGAAGTGGCTACACAGCAAGAGAATTGGTACCCCCATTCTCCCATATTTAAAACAGGGACAGTGATCGCCAAAGGCGCACATCAATAATATAGGATCATGGCTTCATGGGAGAAGAGCATGGCCACAGAATAGTACAATTAGTTCACATTACAATGCACAGCAGTGTCCGTTATTCAAATTACACCACACACTAGTGTCCATTAGTTACATTACACCACACAGTAGTGTCTGTTATTCACATTACACCACACAGCAGTGTCCGTAGACCCCTTTGAGGGGTGGAAATGCGCCGGGTGGAGAACACGAGTATCGAGGACCTTGTTATACAAGAGCCTCCCACATCAGGGAAAAAACAATGCCGGCATCTGGGCTAATAGGATAGCCCCTAGCGATCCTATTAGCAGTGGTAAAGTATCACTGCTAATAGGATACCGCCCATAAACTGCTACTACTTAGTGTGATACCTTGTTGGGTTGGGTTGTGCTGGCCCGGGGTCTGGACTTGAACCTTAAAAATGTTAGGAACCCACCTAATGAGGTCACCTGGTCATGGTAGGTGGGCCCATATTTTTGTCTACAATTTTGCTAAGAACTGCAGTTTTACTGAATGTTAAATTGTAGAGTTTATTTTAATTGTTCTGATTAGCATCCAACAGTTAAAATTATGGCAAGTTTTGGTAAGTATTGTAAGGCTGAGCCTTACCCCAACATTAACCAACTCCTGCCGCATCCTATCCCTAACCGCCTCCCGGCATCCTAACAATAAATTGCCCCTTCGGCAGCCTAACTCTCATACTTTTGACCCATCAGGATCCTTCACCCGTTATTGTGAGCGTTGGAATTCTGACCATCAGGATACCGACTGCATCCCACCTCATCTGCGTCTACTAGAAACAGAAGGGTGGAGACTACTCCATGTAAGTTCAGCATCAATAGAAACCTGGCTCCTGCTTCAGGCTTTAATGAGCCCAACGGCCCCAATCTCCCCTCCCAGCTAAAATTTAAAGGCTGCAGCCTACAATATTAACTGGACCTTACTGCTTTAAGCTTAATATCTGCTGCCAGTGTAACAGCTTTACATTGTAAAGTGGGTTTTAGGTGATCCTACAAGCCTCTGCTAAATAAGATATTTCAGACTTATTATGATCATCTTAGATTGAGAACCCACTCCACCTAGGCCTGCTACTAGTAGACCCATGTCTTCACCAGCAACTAGGCCCGAAATCTGGTCCCCTGCATCACCCAGGCCTATGCACCATCCACCCCATCATCCTGCAAACCTCAGTTATCCCCACTATGACAGTTCTCCTACTGGCTCCTATTGTCTCCTATTAACCTCCCTTTGCAAGCTCTCATAAGTAGAGTCCTCTACCTTATGTCTCCCATCTATCTACTCTTTGGCTTCCTATAGTGTCCCTTTCACATCTTATGCTGAATTGATTCTAAATGCGTTTTGATCTAGCTACATCCTTTCATCTTATTCTACATAACTGTTAACATGTCTATTGTCCTTGGCTTTTGAAGAATTTATATGTCTACCAGGATCCGGTATGATATACTGGCAGACATGGTGCTGGCTGTCAGTATAGCAACAGTGGCATCCTGTCTGCTGAAATCCCGTCAGTGAGTCCCCTCGCGGGCTTGCTTTGCTCGCCGCAGGTTCTATTCCCACATTGTTGGTGGCATGGACCCACCAACCGAGTGGGAAATTGGGGCCTGTGGGGATTCCGGCGTCGGTATCCTGAATGCCGGGATCCTGACAGCCGGCATTTTAACGGCATCCGGTCTGCCATGCAATTTGTTTGAAACAGCATCCATTCATTTTTATTCTATCTACTTCTAATTGTCATATATGGAATTTTGTTGTCTTGTACTCTGTTGTCTATGGTGTGATGCAGGGCCGCTTCTACCGGCGGGAGAGTCGTGCATTCGCACGGGGCATCCGCCACGACCTCTACTGGCAACTGCTGATCGCAGCGCCTTCTATCACTGTAATTCCTCCGTCCCTCCGTGATACTCCGCTCACTGGGCGGGGTTCAGTAGTATGACTCAGCATGCCAAGAGCACCAATTTAAATAGAGATGCAGAGGAGGAGCAGGACGGGCACCATTTTTCACACCATTGGGGGAGGAGGAGGAGGCGCTAGGATGGGTGTCACAGTTACAGCGCATGACGTGGAGGAGTCAGTGGACACCCATTTGAGAGCAGCATTGATAGCAGAACTGGGATGTGTGTGCTCTGCCCTCCCCTCGACTTGTACTGCAGGATTTCAGGCTCGTGGAGGTGACTGCTGAGGCTGCACAAGAACTGTAAGTTTGACACATAGCTACTGCTGCTCTCTCACTACCCCCCCCCCCAGCATAAAGGGCTCTACCTAGCATAATGTGCATAGGGAGCTCTGTCTAGCATAATATATGTAGGGAGCTCTGCCTAGCATAATGTGTATAAGGGGCTCCACATAGCGTAATGTGCGTAGGGAGCTCTGCCTGACGTAATATGTATAGGGAGCTCTGCCTGGCGTAATGTGTATAGGGAGCTCTGCCTGGTGTAATGTGTATATGGGGCTCTGCTAGAAATAATATGTATAAGTGGCTCTGCCTGGCGTAATGTTTATAGGGGGCAAGGCTTGGCATAATGTGTATAAGGGTCTCTACCTGGTGTAATGTGTATAAGGGGGCTCTGCCTGGCGTAATGTATATAAGGGCTCTGCCTGGCGTAATGTATATAAGGGACTCTGCCTGGCGTAATGTGTATAGGGGGCTCTGCCTGGTGTAATGTGTATAATGGGCTATGCCTGGTGAAATGTGTGTAACGGGCTCTGCCTGGCGTGAGGCATATAATATGGTGTCAGGGGCATTAATGTGTAGGACATAATTTGGTGCAAGGGGCATTACTGTGTGGAGCATAATATGGTGTCAGGGCATTACTGTGTGGGGCTTAATTTGGTGCATGGGGCATTACTGTCTGGGGCATAATATGGTGCAAGGGGCATTACTGTGTGGGGCATAATTTGGTGCAAGGGGCATTATTGTGTGGGGCATAATATGGTGCAAGGGGCATTACTGTCTGGGGCATAATATGGTGGAATTTGTTTCTTTCCTGTGGTGGCCGATGTCTGGGGTTAAAGGGTCAAAAACTGGAATGTAAGGTAGTCTTTTCCTGCAAGACCATGCCCATTTTAGCAAGACCATGCCCATGTTAACGAGACCACGCCCCTTTTAGGGTGTGTGCAAAAACCACCAATTTCGAATGTATATGGGGGAGCATATTTTAGAATGTCTTTGGGGGGTGGCACTTTTTTTTTATATTTGCACTGGGAGCCAAATTGTCTAGAAACAGCACTGGTGTGATGTACTCTGTAATTCCGTATTTTTTCACTACTCCGTATGCGGCACTGCATAAACTTTGTGGTGCCCTGTAAATTTAAAATAAGAATAATCTGTATTTCCACTGTGAAAGGGAAGGCAAGTGTTGGAGAAAACATGCTTGCCAGAATATTGATTTGTTTGTCATTGTTATATTGGTTTTATATATTTGTTTTATACAGATGAGGCATGATGATGTTAGTTGAAAACATTTATGAAAACTTCTGCAAGTTACATGTTTGCTTTGCCCTATATTTTTTTTTTTGTATTCCATCTATTAACATACAGTTATATACAAAGACAAGGGGTATGTGCTGTCAACAGCAAATAAGCTGACAGAAGAATGCCGCCGGCATAATACCAACACAGTTGTAATATTACTTAAAGCATTTTAACTAGAGATGTGCGGCGGGCACTTTTCGTGTTTTGGTTTTGGATCTGGATCCCCGCTCGTGTTTTGGATCTGGATTGGTTTTTCCAAAACCACTCTTTCGGGATTTGGTTTTGGATCTGGATGAAAATAGAGGTGCACCGAGGTTGCTGGATGACTAAGCTAATAAACACAGGTGTGCGGCACAAACACCTTGCCCATCTAGGAGTGGCACTGCAGTGTCAGACAGGATGACACTTTTAAAAACTAGGCCCCAAACAGCACATGATGGAAAGAAAAAAAGAGGTGCACCGAGGTAGCTGGATGACTAAGCTAAGCGGCACAAACACCTGGCCCATCTGGGAGTGGCACTGCAGTGTCAGACAGGATGGCACTTTTAAAAACTAGGCCCCAAAGAGCACATAATGCAAAGAATAAAAAGAGGTGCACCAAGATCGCTGGGTGAGAGCGTACCCCTACACGACACAGGGCAAACCCTGTAAAAATTATTTGGATTAAGTATTATTAACCTCTTTATTTGGATTAAATAATATACAGCACAGGACAGCACCACTAGACTTATATGGCAGCACCACTGAACTGGACTTATACGGCAGTACCCATTGGACTTATATAGCAGTACCCACTGGACTTTTACGGCAGTACCACTGGACTGGACTTATATGGCAGTACCCCTGGACTTACACAGCAGTACCCCTGGACTTATATGGCAGCACCACTGGACTGGACTTATACGGCAGTACCCACTGGACTTATACGGCAGTACCACTGGACTGGACTTATATGGCAGTACCCCTGGACTTACACAGCAGTATCCCTGGACTTATATGGCAGCACCACTGAACTGGACTTATACGGCAGTACCCCTGGACTTATACGGCAGTACCCCTGGACTTATACGGCAGCACCACTGGACTGGACTTATACGGCAGTACCCATGGACTTACACGGCAGCACCACTGGACTGGATTTATACAGCAGTACCCCTGGACTTATACGTCAGTAACCCATGACTTATACAGCAGGACCACTGGACTGGACTTATACGGCAGTACCTCTGGACTTACACGGCAGTACCACTGGACTTATATGGCAGTACCCCTGGACTTATATGGCAGTACCATTGGACTGGACATATACGGCAGTACCCCTGGACTTATATGGCAGTACCCCTGGACTTATACAGCAGTACCCCTGGACTTATATGGCAGTACCCCTGGTCGTATATGGCAGCACCCCTGGACTGGACATATACGGCAGTACCCCTGGACTTATACGGCAGCACCACTGGACTGGACTTATATGGCAGTACCCCTGGACTTACATGGCAACACCACTGGATTGGATTTATACGGCAGTAACCCTGGACTTAAATGGCAGTACCCCTGGACTTATATGGCAGCACCACTGGACTGGACTTATACGGCAGTACCCCTGGACTTATATGGCAACACCACTGGACTGGGCTTATATGGCAGTACCCCTGGACTTAAACGACAGCACCACTGGACTGGACTTATGCGGCAGTACCCCTGGACTTATATGGCAGTTCCCCTGGACTTATATGGCAGCACCACTGGACTGGACTTATACGGCAGTACCCCAGGACTTATACGGCAGTACCCCTGGACTTATAAGGCAGCACCACTGGACTGGACTTATATGGCAGTACCCCTGGACTTATACGACAGCACTACTGGACTGGACTTATATGGCAGTACCCCTGGACTAATACGACAGCACTACTGGACTGGACTTATACGGCAGTACCCCTGGACTTATATGGCATCATCGCTGGACTGGACTTATCCGGTAGTACCACTGGACTGGACTTATGTGGCAGTACCCCTGGACTTATACGGCAGCACCGCTGGACTGGACTTATACTGCAGTACCCATGGACTTACACGGCAGCACCACTGGACTGGACTTATACAGCAGAACCCCTGGACTTATACGGCAGTACCCCATGACTTATACAGCAGAACCACTGGACTTATTCGGCAGTACCTCTGGACTTACACAGCAATACCACTGGACTGGACTTATATTGCAGTACCCCCGGACTTATATGGCAGTACCACTGGACTGGACATATACGGCAGTACCCCTGGACTTATACGGCAGTATCCCTGGATTTATACAGCAGTACCCCTGGACTTATATGGCAGTACCCCTGGTCATATATGGCAGCACCTCTGGACTGGACTTATACGGCAGTACCCCTGGACTTATATGGCAGCACCACTGGACTGGACTTATATGGCAGTACCCCTTGACTTACACGGCAACACCACTGGATTGGATTTATACAGCAGTAACCCTGGACTTATATGGCAGTACCCCTGGATTTATACGGCAGCACCACTGGACTGGACTTATACGGCAGTACCCCTGGACTTATATGGCAGCACCACTGGACTGGACTTATATGGCAGTACCCCTGCACTTAAATGACAGCACCGCTGGACTGGACTTATGCGGCAGTACCCCTGGACTTATATGGCAGTTCCCCTGGATTTATATGGCAGCACCACTGGACTGGACTTATACGGCAGTACCCCAGGACTTATACAACAGTACCCCTTGACTTATATGGCAGCACCACTGGACTGGACTTATATGGCAGTACCCCTGGACTTATACGACAGCACTACTGGACTGGACTTATACGGCAGTACCTCTGGACTTATATGGCATCATCACTGGACAGGACTTATCCGGCAGTACCACTGGACTGGACATATATGGCAGTACCCCTGGACTTATACAGAAGCACCACTGGAGTTATACCTCAGTACCACTGGACTGGACTTATACGGCAGTACCCCTGGACTTATACGGCAGTACCCCTGAATGGCTGCACCACTGCACTGGACTTATATGGCAGTACCACTGGACTGGACTTATACGGCAGTACCACTGTACTGAACTTATACAGCAGTACTCCTGGACTTATACGGCAGCACCACTGGACTGAACTTATACGGCAGTACCCCTGGAGTGGGGGGGGGGTTGTTCTCAGGGAACTGAACCCGCTCATCCCTAATTTTAACCGTGTTGGCAGTATAACTTCAAACATGATGCTTTACAATCATGTTTAAGGTTATGCATCACTGGATCAGTCATTTAAGCAGATATATACTTGTAGTCATAATCCATTTTAGAATATTGCAGTAAAAAGGACAAACATAGTTAAAGGGTAATCAACTACAAAAATGTCCTTCATTTATTTTACTGGCTGACATATATTTAACAGAAATCTTATTAACTTTAGCAGGTTATATAATATCTTATGAAATGTAACTGACACATACTGTAGAATTCTGTTAAGCAAGTTGAATATCACAGCTGTTTGATAATACAACGTAAACACAGGATCTTCAGGTTTTAACAAGTGATATGAAGGTCACTGGGACAATTTCACGCTGAGTAAGATTCATGATTGATAATACAAAAACAAAACTATGTAATGATACTCTACAGACAAAACTGCATGTTATTTTATGACGAGAAAGGTCATATGTTATCATGGGAAATTATTTATGACCACCGTAAAAAGAAAATTTTTGTTAAATAGTTAAATTGGGAGCCAATGCCAAGCGAGCATAAATTATAAATGTTGCTAGTACAGCACAGAAATGTTACAATAAGCAATTTTTATTTATGATATTTTGGCAAGGACTATATATATATATATATATATATACATATACAAATGCTCGGCTCCGGCACTCCTGCTACATTAGCTTGCTGAGGTGCCTTCCTTGTGGGGCAATCCCACACAGATATGCAAACAGGATAAAGGCGGCACTCAAAGACTTGCACAAGGAGTGAAAAAAGCATCCATGCAGGGATGCTGTTTTAATTCATGTTACATTTCGGGGACGTATCCCCTTCCTCAGACAGTGATACAGTGCATCGTTACAAGTATAAATACATAAATCAATTAATGAAACTTACCCCCCTTCCATGACTCCCAGCTGCGTGCATCACTGTGTTCCGAACCTCCCCCGTCCCCCACTTCCGGTCTCTGCGTCACAGCAGGTCAGGAAGTGACGTACATGGGCCGGTCGGTTGCCATGACGACGCGCCGTGAGCTGTCACATAGAGAGCAAAGAACCATAAACAATCAATGAATTTAAAACATCTAGATACATACTAGATAAATATACTACACATTAAGAAACAACAATTCTGTGACATGCTTTAAAAAACATAGACATACATACAAATTACGCTAAACATAAGCTAGAGTATGCCTGATAAGCAAAACAATTAACAATAAAACGTGCAATGTGCTAGTACAATACATACACTGGACAGTGTGGCACCCAAACCTGGGATGTGACAAAATGTCACGAAAAGATTTTTTTATATATATACTTTCTTTCACCTTATAAGTATTTACTAAAGTTTAGAGCAGTTACTGCCATTTATCGCACCCTTGCCTGTAGCAAAACAACCTTTCACATAGGCCCCTAAGGGGGAGCTGTTAAATACATCCTATGACTGTGCCTTCTGCTGAAATGGTAAACTAATCATGACTACAAGTATATCACTAGTCATTTGCCCACCTCATAACACCCACTTACAAGAAATTGATGAGCCCCAAGGATTCATTCAATCCCCTTGATGCCATACAATCAAGTTTGAAAATCCATTTGGATTCTAATTGGAGCAATCTCTTGCCCCTATCACCACCACGTATAGAGGCAGGGACATGGTCCACTGCTTTATACCTAAGGCTGGCCAAATTATGTCGCTGTGAGGCAAAGTGACGGGCTACCAGCTGATCACTTGTGCCTGATTCTAATGCTGCCCGTATAGTGGACCTATGCTGTGTAAGTCTCACTTTGAGCTGACATTCGGTTTTTCCAACATAGTATAGCCCGCAGGGGCATACTATGACATAGATTACGAACCTTGTGGTACATGTTAATGGCCACATGATTTTTAGCCTCTTGTCTGTCTGTGGGTGCGGTATGGTATCGTCAATGAGCATGAAGGAACAAGTTGTACATCCTAAGCATTTGAAACACCCGTTCTTTCTACTTAGAAAGTTTCTGGGTGCTCTTGATTGACAAAAGCCTGTTACATCAGTTTTGACAATCATGTCTTTAATATTTGTACTGCGGGTGTAGCTGGGCATAAATCTATGGTTGTGGAAACATTTCAGATCTGGATCTGAAGTTACCATTTGCCAAAGATTCTTCACCTGTCTAGATATCACAGGGCTACTAGTGTTGTATTCAATAACCCAAGGTTTAATGGCTTTAACTGGATCTTTAGCTTTCCTCCTGTTTTTCTGTGCGACAGTGTGTTTAGCCTTCTCACATGCTTTGTTCAGCTCGGCCTTGGAGTATCCTCTGTCACAAAAATTATTAACCATTTCTTTCAATTGTAAATCCTGCATAACCGGGTCTGAGTTATTTCTACATACCCTTATAAACTGAGAGTATGGCAGACTGCGTATAATGGCCTTAGGATGAAAACTGTCTGCGTGGAGGATTGTATTCCTATCAGTGGGTTTTTTTGTATAAAGAGGTAAGTATCTTGCTGTCCCTTAGTTGAATCAGTACATCAAGATAACATACCTCAGTTTTACTGGCAGTGAGAGTAAGTTTGATGGGGCTGCTGGACTGATTCTGTCTATCAATAATCTCTGTGAGCCTAGTCAGATATTTATTCCATAAGATTAGGAGATCATCAATATATCTGTAGTATAATAACATGGCCCCTGATGTTTCCACATTTTCAAAGAACAAACCCCTCTCTACCTCCCACATGTAGCAATTGGCGAAAGATGGAGCCAAAGGCGAGCCCATAGAGCAACCAGTCAGTTGCTCTATGGTGCCGCCTTTATCCTGTTTATATATACACATATATATATATATATATATATATAATATATACTTTGCGGAAAGAGAGGCGGCTCTCAAAGACTTTCAAAAAAATTTAAATGTGTATTCAGGTGCTACATCAACGTTTTCAGGATCCTGATGAAGGGGATGGTGGTCTCCGAAACGTTGATGTAGCACCTGAATACACATTTATATTTTTTTTAAAGGCTCTGAGTGCCGCCTCTCATTCCGCGAAGACTATATAGGGCGAGTTTCCTGGGGGGGGGGGGGCCACTAGAGCTGGACAATCCCGATGTGGACTTCTGGAGTGCCGGAGTAGTAACGTGTATATATATATATATATATAAGTATAGTGATGTAATTAGCGCTGCTACCTAATTAGCAAGACTTACATATACAGTGAAATACAGATAAATTTGAAACAAAAACAAAATCAGTACACTTTCCCAATAGGGGGGCTGCTAAAAAAGTCCTCAGATACAGACTCTATTTCAAAGTCCACAAGAAAATATACAAAGGAGGGGTAGGACTCAGTGCCTTCTGTGCAGATAATATCCAATGCAAGATATGAAATTTATACGTACCAGACCAAAAGAAAGTTCAAGCATGTAGTGTAGTCTTTTCCTCCTATTAGTTCTTCCTTCGTCTCTCTTAGGAACCCGGTATATGGACCATAAGGAAAACCGGAAAACGACAATAGTGCAATATTGCAAACAGCATGTGTATAAGCCGTGCTTATGAAAAATAGCAATGTAGCTAAAAATTCTGTGCATTGAATAACACACCCGGTGTAAGGTAATATTATAATAATACCTTCAGGACATGTGTTCCTCACATGTAATAGATTCTTTATATTTTCTTTACCTCCTTCCTGATGGATAGGTAGGGACCTTAAAACCAAAACATAGTCACCTGACCGGGGAGAACACTCACCTCCTGATACGGGCTGCCGACTCATAGATCTAGCAGTGTGCAACAACCATATTTCTGGGTGCCGGTTGTTAAAATCTGCAGCTATGACACGGAAACTTTGTTCTCCAGACGTCAAGATGACCTCAGTCCTCTCCTCTTTTGTCAAAGCCATCTTCAGTTACCTGCAACAAAAAAGTGTTGTAACTTTTGAACTGCTATTCAAAAATATTTATTTTCCGCAAGAATATACAAATAAATTGTTTCAAAATCATACAATATGATTTCCTAGTTTTTTTTCAGATTCTGTCTCTCACAGTTGAAGTGTACCTATGATGGAAATTACAGACCTCTCTCATCTTTTTAAGTAGGTCAACTTGCACAATCGGTGGCTGTCCAAATACTTTTTTGCCCCACTGTATATATATATATATATATATATATATATATACATACACATATATATCCGACTCAGCAATATCCCTGGCACTCCAGTCTTACATACACCTTGCTCCGGTGCCCTCCCTGCAGCACATTGTCCGTCTATATTCTCCTTAAAACGGGCGGCACTCAGAGACTTGCAAACAATTGTTTAAGTGCCCGCGACCGGAAGTGCCACTGAGTGACGGCGGCCGGGAGCGTGGGACACACACGGACAGCATTGGAGGGCACAGGTTGGTTTGTCACTATATATTGCACTGTTTTTGAGTTGTTAATTTGTCTGAGGAAGGGGAGTAATACCCCGAAACGTCACCATTAAAGCAGCCCGGTGGGGCTTTTTTTGCACTTAAACAATTGTTTGCAAGTCTCTGAGTGCCGCCCGTTTTAAGGAGAATACATACACATATATATATATATATATATATATATATATAGGAAATCACGACAGCACTCAAAGCCTACTGTATGTACATAAAGCAAAAAATGGTGGTGCATTGCAGCAATAAATATAAAACACTCACTTCTCCAACGATGCAGAAAAAGTAGACAAGCCAGCACTCACGTGTAGATGAAAGAAAAGCAGGATTTATTCCTTAACCAAATGGCATGGTGAAGTACAGCAAACACAGCCCGACAGCTGTTTCAACCGACTGGCCCCTGAGGAAGACCAGTCGGTTGAAACAGCTGTCGGGCTGTGTTTGCTGTATTTGCTGTACTTCACCATGCCGTTTGGTTAAGGAATAAATCCTGCTTTTCTTTCATCACCACGTGAGTGCTGGCTCGTCTACTTTTTGTGCATCGCTGGAGAAGTGAGTGTTTTATATATATATATATATATATATATTGATGAAGTCAGATGGACGAAACGCGTTGGGTATACCTCAAGTGACCTTCCTTTTTTAAAGATAAGCACCTTTCTCTTATCTGAAATACTCTTATATACTTTTAATGTTCCAGTTATGTTTTTATGTTTTTATGCTTTAATTAAGTCCAAATTCATGTTTTAAACGATTGAATCCAACCCTTTTCATTTTTCTTAACCTTTTTTATATCATTCCAAAATATGTATCTTTTTTAATTGCTATTAAATGTCTGTTTTATAATAAATACCCCCCCATCTTTTAGAAATACGGTTTATTATCGTTTTTTCATATATATATCCTTTAAAGTGTAGACACTGTTAGTCGCTATTACCCCTACCCTCCCTTGCACATATTTAACGAACAGGCAGCCTATCACTGCCTATCTTTTGGGGTCAGCTGACGCCTTTTATCCCTAAAGGAGTGTCTACACCTCTGGCAACTATATTTTATGTATATTATTATTTTTTTTAAATTATATAGCCGGCCTACACACCGATACTTTTGGCGCCATACTCTCACTACGCCATATATATATATATATATATATATATATATATATATATACAAACAGAGAACCCAGCACTCACCAAAGTAAACTCACTTATCCTCAACAATTCAATAAATAAATGATGGGGGTTTAGTTGGTGGATTGGCCAATGCACGGAAGCCTGTATACCGATTCAAGGTACCCCACCTTCATACAGGTCCTACACTATCACAGAGTCTTAAAACCTGACTACCACACTGCTGCATCATCTGCCTGCTAGGGGTACCTTGAATCGGTATACAGGCTTCCGTGCATTGGCCAATCCACCAACTAAACCCCCATCATTTATTTATTGAATTGTTGAGGATAAGTGAGTTTACTTTGGTGAGTGCTGGGTTCTCTGTTTGTATTTATTAGAGCGATGTGGTCATGGGCTTCATGCACCCCGCCCTGTGAGTGGTAAGTACAGCTGTGTACCCCGCTTCTGTGATGGAGAGTGCAGTGTTACATGCACCCCACCCTGTGAGTGGTAAGTGCATAGCTGTGCCCCGCTTCTGGTGCGGTGAGTGCTGTGGTTTTTACTTTGTGTGTATATATATATATATATATATATATATATGTAGCCTGATGATGATGGATCACAAAATCTCCTGAACCATAAGAACTAGGAACTTTGGAACTAGGAAATTTGGACAGGAGCTTGCTTTTGTGACGTAGGCACCCACTGAGAAGGGATTTTTCAAAATTCCACCCACAAAGGGGTTAAAAGGGGTGAGATAATTCTCCCCTCACAGAGGAGAGTTAAGACAGCCCACCCAGCCGGAGCTATAAAGAATGCATGGTTCCGGAAATACCAAGTCTCCGAGGGGGGAGGACACAATGCTCGGTTCCTGCAGTGGCAGTTGCAGAGCACTCCATTATTTAAATAGGGGAGCCACATCAACTGCCATTCCTAAACACTGTCAAACATCGCTAAGTGTGGCTCCCCTATTTGAATAATGGACTGCTCTAAAACTGCCACTGGCAAGGAAGTGCAGCCTTATGTTTCAGGAGATGAGTCAATGAGCCTTTTATATATATATAAATAGATTTCAGATATATGTACTTAACCAACCTATTTCCAGTCAGGAGAGGATAGTATCTCAATTATCAAAGGTTAATCTGTCACTTTAACTAAACATTGCTGAACCTCTCAGAGAGCAATAGGAGAAAAGGAGAGATAGATATTTTGACTCTTAAATGCATTAAAGGAAAGCTCGATAGTCAGCAACTGCTTATCTGCTGTGTCTCTCAGTGACCTTAAGTGCAAAAATCTTTAAGTTTTTACCTCAAAGGAGGAGCCCTAAGGAGAGTGAGAAGCTAAGCAAGGACACCTAGGACCCTTTAGAATAGAGTCAGTCTATCCCTGCAAACCTTACATATTTAACATACAGCGGGAGGAGCTTGGCCTGTCATCCCTGCATTTACAGCACTGAGCAGGGCAGCATCGGAGGCGGGATGGGGCAGAAAAGGAGGCGGATTATTCGAAGACCCCCCCGGAGGTGCGGCCTGACAAAGATTGGCAGTGGCGGGCGGAGCATGTCGTGTTGTAAGTCTAATTAGTTTACCAGTAAGTCCTTCAAAATTAAAGTTATATGAATGGAAATATTTGAATTTCCATAGCAAAGCACGGGTATTCAGCTAGTATATATATATATATATATATATATATATACTGCAGAATGTATTCTCATTTATGACTTAAATTATCTACAGTATATCCCATGTGAGCTTTGTTTTACAGTGGGCAAAATATGACTATACAGCAAATGAACGTCTGGGCATAATAGAAGAGGAATATGCAACCAATGAGACGTATAGGGCCGGATGTAATGCTGCCCGAGTTTGGCAGCCGTGCGGGATGCCGGACAAACTCAGACTTTTTTTAAAGGGGCAATCACTTACAAGGCATAATTTTTCCTTATAAGTGGTTGCCTGATTACCCAAAGTCTGGTGGCATTACATCCTGCCCATAATGTTTATACTCATATGACAGTATCAAATCACAGGTGCCCAAAATAAAGTACAGTAGTTGCATAGACGTGAAAGGCCCCTCTACACAACAAGGAACCGGCACAAGGAGAATCCTCTTTCTTGTTTCTAATTTCTATCAGGAAGATGAAATCTCATTTGTAAATTTCTCCACTGAATTGACCACATTTTCTAAAACTGCAAATTAATACAGTATCTAATTGTACCCAACTACATATGAATCAGCATTTGTTTTAGTATGCACAAAGTCATGGACGTATCTACAGTAATTTACTACAGGCTAATTGATCCCCTCGGTCTATTCATTTAGTCCAAGCCGGCAGCCCTTATCGGGTATTTTTTATGCCTCTGAACAGAGGCTACAGTACCTCCCTTTTTCACCCACAGTAAATTACTGTGTATAATTTAATTTTTCTCTTGGTGTGACAAGCTTGTAACCAATGAATATGTGATACCATACCAGCATACTGAAGAAGGGAGTCAGATTTGCTGAAGTCTGGAATGCTGCAAGACAACGCAATAACAAATTATTCAGATCCCAGATTTTTTTATTCTCCTTCTGTCTACAGATTTAGTACCTTACAGGGTCTCACTGCACTGAAAGCTAGAACACTAGAGCTAACAAAGAACCTAAGTACTCAGAGTCCAGTTTCATAGAGATACCTAATTTGAATCCATCTCGCCAATGACTACAATTCTTACTTTAGCTAGCTGCAGCTTAGAATAGGAAGTATCCACTATGTGACAGAGAAGAGGTACAGTAAGCTCAGGGGCTTTTCAAAAGAGGAGGGGACCCGCGTACAGCCTCCATTGCGGGCCCCCTCCTCTATGGCAGTTTGTAGACTCTGGCATAAAGCCAGAGTCTACTGCGCATGCACAGGTCTCCGGGAACATGGCGCCCATGCCTTATTGCCGGGGACATCTCCAGTGCGCATGCGAAAATCACTTGGAAATGGCGGGACTTTGGAGGGGTAAGCATACTATATGAGTGCAGTGTGTGCGATGTGGGCCCCCCCCAGACCTAGGGGCCCATGTGCACCACTCACACTGCACCCATAATAGAAATGCCTATGAGTAAGCTGATGCAATGAAACTTAGAATAGGAAGTGTCCACTATGTGACAGGGAAGAGGTACAGTAAGCTGATGCAATAATTTTGTTCTACCATGTGCAAAGGAGAACTGACTTATGAATAGGGACCTGGCTGGATGGATCAGGGTGTGATGCAATTAGTTACAATTTTTTTAATAGATGAAATTGGAAGTTGTAGAAAAAGGACACAAAATTATAAAATGCTAGTTTGTATTGGTACTTTTCATTACTTTTAAATGTGGAAATAGATGATTTTACAAGTTTAACTTAATTATGTTTTTGGTTAACAACAATTTAATTAGATTTGTGACTTTTTTTAGAGATGTGCGGCGGGCTCTTTTTGTGTTTTGTGTTTTGGTTTTGGATCTGGCTCCTCACTCGTGTTTTGGATCTGAATTGGTTTTGCCAAAACCACCCTTTTGGGTTTTGGTTTTGGACCTGGATGAGTTTGGAAAAAAAACAAAAAAACAGCTAAAATCACAGAATTTGGGGGTCATTTTGATCCTACATTATTATTAACCTCAATAACAATCATTTCCACTCATTTCCAGTTTATTCTGAACACCTCACACATCACAATATTGTTTTAGGCCAAAAAATTGCACCGAGGTGGCTGTATGACTAAGCTAAGTGACCCAAGTGTGTGGCACAAACACCTGGCCCATCTAGGAGTGGCACTGCAGTGGCAGACAGGATGGCAGTTTTAAAAACTAGGCCCCAAACAACACATAATGCAAAGAAGAAAAAGAGGTGCAATGAGGTAGCTGGATGTCTAAGCTAAGCGACCCAAGTGGGCGGCACAAACACCTGACCCATGTAGGAGTAGCGCTGCAGTGGCAGACAGGAGGGCAGTTTTAAAAACTAGGCCCCAAACAGCACATAATGCAAAGAAAAAAAAAGAGGTGCAAGATGGAATTGTCCTTGGGCCCTCCCACACACCCTTATGTTGTATAAACAGAACATGCACACGTTAACAAACCAGTCATTTCAGCTACAGGGTCTGCCACACGACTGTGGCTGAAATGATTGGTTTGTTGGGCCCCCACAAAAAAAGAGCAATTACTGTAATCCCCCCACCAAAAAAGAAGCAATTCATCTCTCCTTGCACAAACTGGCTCTCAAGAGGCAAGATGTCATCCTCATCCTCCTATTCCTCACCCCTTTCAGTGTGTACATCCTCCTCCTCCTCACAGAGTATTAACTTGTCTGCACTGGAATCCACCATCACAGGTCCCTGTGTACTTTCTGGAGGCAATTGATGGTAAAGGTCTTCCTGGAGGAATTTAGAATTAATTTTGATGAACATCGTCTTCTCCACATTTTGTGGAAGTAACCTCCTACGCCGATCGCTGACAAAGTGAACGGCTGCACTAAACACTCTTCCAGAGTACACACTGGAGGGTGGGCAACTTAGGTAAAATAAAGCCAGTTTGTGCAAGGGCCTCCAAATTGCCTCTTTTTCCTGCCAGTATGCATATGGACTGTCTGACATGCCTACTTGGACGCTGTCACCCATATAATCCGCCACCATTCTTTCAATGGTGACAGCATCATATGCAGTGACAGAAGATTTGTCAGTAATCGTTGGCAGGTCCTTCAGTCCGAACCAGATGTCAGCCCTTGCTACTGACTGCCCTGCATCACCACCAGCAGGTGGGCTCAGAAATGTTATCCTTTTCCACGCAGCCCCAGTTGTGGGAGAAAATGAAGGAGGAGCTGTTGACGGGTCACGTTCCGCTTGAGTTGACAACTGTCTCACCAGCAGGTCTTTGAACCTCTGCAGACTTGTGTTTGCCGGAAAGAGAGATACAATGTAGGCTTTAAACCTAGGATTGAGCACGGTGGACAAAATGTAGTGCTCTGATTTCAACAGATTGACCACCCTTGAATCCTGACAAAGTGAATGAAGGGTTCCATCCACAAGTCCCACATATTTAGTGTAATCGCCCCATGTTAGCTCCTCCTTCAATTTCTCCAGCTGCTTCTGCAAAAGCCTGATGAGGGGAATGACCTGACTCAAGCTGGCAGCGTCTGAACTGACTTCACGTGTGGCAAGTTTGAAGGGTTGGAGAACCTTGCACAAGACGGAAATCATTCTCCACTGCGTTTGAGACAGGTGCATTTCACCTCCTTTGCCTATATCGTAGGTGGATGTATAGGCTTGAATGGCCTTTTGCTGCTCCTCCATCCTCTGAAGCATATAGAGTGTTGAATTCCACCTCGTTACCACCTCTTGCTTCAGGTGATGGCAGGGCAGGTTCAGGAGTGTTTGCTGGTGCTCCAGTCTTCGGCACGCGGTGGCTGAATGCCAAAAATGTCCCGCAATATTTTGGGCCACAGACAGCATCTCCTGCACGCCCCTGTCATTTTAAAAAAAAATCTGCACCACCAAATTAATTGTATGTGCAAAACATGGGACATGCTGGAATTTGCCCAGATGTAATATTACATACAGATGGGTCCACGGTTATCTTGACTAGTTTTCTGCACCTAGGCACAACATGATTTATTAGCATAAACCATTCATCTATTGTTCTCAGCTGCAATACAATACAGAGAACAATACAGCAGGGGATTAAGTAATTACACCAGGGGATTAAGTCCGACTGGCCAATTTAGTTAATCCTATTAAAGGTCAAGATAAATCTGGACCCATTTGTACAATATTGGTGGCGTTGTCCGATATCACAAATCCCCAGGAGAGTCTAAGTGGGGTAAGCCATTGTGCGATGATGTCCCTCAGTTTCCGTAAGGTTGTCAGCAGAGTGCCTCTTATGGAAACCGGTGATACAAAGCGTAACCTGTCTAGGAACGAGCTGGCGTTTGTGAGATGCTGCTACTGGTGTCGCTGCTGTTGTTGCTGCGGGAGGCAATACATCTACCCAGTGGGCTGTGACAGTCATGTAGTCCTTAGTTTGCCCTGCTCCACTTGTCCACATGGCAGTTGTTAAGTGGACAATGGGTACAGCCTCATTTTTCAGGACACTGAGGACACTTTTCTTAATGTCCCTGTACAGTCTGGGAATCACTTTCCTAGTGAAGTGGAATCTAGATGGGATTTGTTACCGGGGACAAACTACCTCCATCAATTGTCTAAATCCCTCCGCACCAATGGCAGATAACGGATGCTCGTCTAACACCAACAAAGCTGTCAAGACCTCAGTTATCCACTTTGCAACAGGATGACTGCTGTCATATTTCATCTTCCTCGCAAAGGACTGTTGGACAGTCAATTGCTTAGTTGAAGTAGTACAAGCAGTCTTCCAACATCCCCTCTGGGATGATGATCGACTCCCAGCAGCAACAACAGCAGCAGCAGCAGTAGGCGTAACACTCAAGGATCTTCTGGAGGAATCCCGGTTAGGAGAGGACTCGTCAGTCATGCCAGTGACATGGCCTGCAGGACTACTGAAGTTCCTGACTGAGGAGGAAATTGACGTTGAGGGAGTTGGTGATGTGGCTTTCAGGAGAATGGGTACAAGAGGAAGAAGGGATGTAGGTGTCAGTGGACTGCTTATGCTCTTACCCAGAGTTTCCGAACTTGACAATGACTTCTGATGAATGCGCTGCAAGTGACGTATAAGGGAGGATGTTCCTAGGTGGTTAACGTCCTTACCCCTACTTATTACAGATTGACAAAGGCAACACACGGCTTGACACCTGATGTCCGGATTTGTGGAGAAATAATTCCACACTGAAGAGGTGTCTTTATTTGTATTTTGCCCAGGCATGACAATGGGCTTATTCATCCCACAGACAACAACTGTCTCCCCCGGTGCCTGATTTAAACAAACCACATCACCATCAGAATATTCGTCAACTTGCTCCTCAGCGCCAGCAACACCCATATCTTCATCCTGGTGTACTTCAACAGTCACATCTTCAATTTGAATATCAGAAACTGTACTGTGAGTGCTCCTTCCAGCACTTGCAGAGGGCGTGCAAATAGAGGAAGGAGCCACCTCTTCCCGTCCAGTGTTGGGAAGGTCAGGCATCGAAACCGCCGACACACTTGGACTCTCCTTGGGGATTTGTGATACCATCTTAGAACGCTCAGTTCTTTGCTGTGCTTTTGCCAGCTTAATGTTTATCATTTTTCTAGCGGGAGGATGAGGGCTTCCATCGTCATGTGAAGCTGAACCACTAGTCATGAACATAGGCCAGGGCCTTAGCCGTTCCATGCCACTCTGTGTCGTAAATGGCATATTGGCAAGTTTACATTTCTCCTCAGACCATTTAAATTAAATTTTTGGGTCATTTTACTGAACATTGGCTTTTACATGCCCTCTACTATGACATTGGGCATCGGCCTTGGCAGACGACATTGATGGCATTTAATTGCCTATGTCATGACTAGTGGCAGCAGCTTCAGCACTAGGAGGAAGTGGTTCTTTGAGCTTTCCCTATTTTATCCTCCACATTTTTGTTCTCCATTATTTTTCTGGAGTTATATAACACAATATGAGGCACAGGAGAGAGCGTATCCCTACACCACACAGAGCAAACCCTATAAAAATTATTTGGATTAAATATTAATAGCCCCTTTATTTGGAGTAAATAATATACACACAGGACAGCACCACTGGACTTATACACCAGTACCTCTGGAGTTATACGGCAGTATCACTGGAGTTATACGGCAGTATCACTGGACTTATACAGCAGTACCACTGGACTTATATGGCAGTACCACTGGACTTATACGCCAGTATCAATGGACTTATATGGCAGTACAAATGGACTTATACGGCAGTACCACTGGACTTATACGGCAGTACCAATGGACTTATACAGCAGAACCACTGGACTTATATGGCAGTATCACTGGACTGGACTTATACGGCAGTACCAATGGACTTATACGGCAGTACCACTGGACTTATTCGAAAGTACCACTGCACTTATACGGCAGTACCAATGGACTTATATGGCAGTACCCCAGGACTGGACTTATACGGCAGTACCAGTGGACTTATGCGGCAGCACCACTGGACTTATACGGCAGCACCAGTGGACTTTTGGCAGCACAGGGACACCACCACTGGACTGATGCAGGACAACACGGCACCACTGCAATGGACTGGACTTATATAGCAGCACTGGACATATGGCAGCAGAGGACACCACCACTGTGACTGGACTGATGCAGCACAAGACACCACCACTGGGCTGATGCAGCTCAACACAGCACCACTGGAATGGACTTATACAGCAGCACTGGACATATGGCAGCAGAGGGCACCAACACTGTGACTGGACTGATGCAGCACAAGACACCACCACTGGACTGATACAGCACTGGAATGACATATAAGACAGAGCAGGTCGCCACACCACTTTCCCGCACAGAGAGACACTGAGGAGAGAGACATGTCCTCTCGCTACACTCTCCAGGACTGGAATGAAAATGGAGGTGACGCGCGGCTCCTTATATGGAATCCAAAACCCACGAGAATCCGACAGCGGGATGATGACATTTTACCTCGTTCTGGTTTCCGAGTCTGGCGGGAAGTCCCGAGTCGGACTCAGATCCGGGTTTGGGACGTGAAGTTCAGTAGGGTTCGGTTCTCAGAGAACCGAATCAGCTCATCCCTACTTATTTTGTGAGAGAGGTTTTAATTAAAGTTTTTATGAAAATATATATGTAAACTATTTTTCTGAAAGATGTTTCAAATATTTTACATTTTAAAACGTGTTGAACAATATATTTGTGTGATGCTCTTATATTTTGAATTAATTAGTTGCGACTATGTACAGTATTTATGTTACAGGCAATATATAGTGTGATTGATATTTATGATTAACGTTAAAATGGACAGATTTTGTTCCTTTGATGTTATATTCTTCAGATTATTTCTGTTTACATATATGTAAATAAATAAATAAATAAATAAATATAATTTTTTGGAAATATTGCAAGCACATGTATGACAGAAGATTCAATCTAAATGTTTATTTTCAATAAAAAATGTGGTAAGTTTCTTCTGCCAGTGTTGCTGGAGATCTGAGCATCGCTGCTTGTCAATTTTTATTTTATAAATGTGCCAAAAAAAAAGAAAAAAGATTTTCTATTTCTGCAATAAACAGCAACAGAATTTTTTTGGGTAATATTGATAATTAGGCCCCTTAATGTTAGCTTACCAAAAGAGATCCAATGTGATCGTGCAGGGCAAGAAATGTTAAGACAACACTACATGGAGTCTTGAGTATACTGTATGATACTCATTGGGGGTAATTCAGAGTTGATCGCAGCAGCAAATTTGTTAGCAGTTGGGCAAAACCATGGCCCTCATTCCGAGTTGATCGGTCGGTATTTTTCATCGCATCGCAATGAAAATCCGCTTAGTACGCATGCGCAATATTCGCACTGCGACTGCGCCAAGTAATTTAACAATGAAGATAGTATTTTTACTCACGGCTTTTTCATCGCTCCGGCGATCGTAATGTGATTGACAGGAAATGGGTGTTACTGGGCGGAAACACGGCGTTTTATGGGCGTGTGGATGAAAACGCTACCGTTTCCGGAAAAAACGCAGGAGTGGCTGGAGAAACGGGGGAGTGTCTGAGCGAACGCTGGGTGTGTTTGTGACGTCAAACCAGGAACGACAAGCACTGAACTGATCGCACAGGCAGAGTAAGGTTGAAGTTACTCAGAAACTGCAAAGTAGTTTGTAATCGCAATATTGCGAATACATCGGTCGCAATTTTAAGAAGCTAAGATACACTCCCAGTAGGCGTAGGCTTAGCGTGTGTAACTCTGCTAAATTCGCCTTGCGACCGATCAACTCGGAATGAGGGCCCATGTGCACTGCAGGTGGGATAGAAATAACATGTGCAGAGGGTGGGTTATTTTGTTTCTGTGCAGGGTAAATACTGTCTGCTTTATTTTTATACTGCAATTTGGATTTCAGTTTGAACACACCTCACCCAAATCTAACTCTCTCTGCATATGTTATATCTGCCCCCCCCCCCCCCCCCCCCCTGCAGTGCACATGGTTTTGCCCAACTGCTAACAAATTTGCTGCTGCAATCAACTCTGAATTAGGCCCATTGGTGGTCATTCCGAGTTGATCACTAGCTGCATTCGTTCGCTGTGCAGCGATGAGGCTAAAAAACGGCACTTCTGCGCATGCGTATGCGGCACAATGCGCACGCGCGATGTACTATTACAACGAACAATGTACTTTCACACAGGGTCTTGCGAAGATTTTCAGTCACACTGCTGGCCGCAGAGTGATTGACATGAAGTGGGAGTTTCTGGGTGTCAACTGACCATTTTCAGGGAGTGTTCGAAAAAACGCAGGCGTGCCAGGAAAAACGCATGCGTGTCTGGGCAAACGCATGATGTGTTGGTGACGTCAAAACAGGAACTGAACAGTCTGAAGTCATTGCAAGCGCTGAGTAGGTATTGAGCTACTCTAAAACTGCACACAAAAAAATTGCCGCCGCTCTGCGATCCGTTCGTTCGCACTTCTGCTAAGCTAACATACACTCCCAGTGGGAGGCGGCATAGCGTTTGCACGGCTGCTAAAAACTGCTAGCGAGCGAACAACTTGGAATGACCACTATTGTTCTGTGCTACTTTATACTTAAACACATTACTATATAATGACCTGTTTAGTCATAAGCCCTTATATAATAAAATCGACTGCTGCTAAAAATCATATTATCACATTGTCCTGTAATGACAGTTGGCGTGAACTGTGACCCTCCCACCAGTGATACACAGAGAGTGAGGAGGCATGACAGATGGGGAGGGAGGAAAAGTGGCTTAAGGTGTGGGGTTGGGAAAGAGATCGAAAAGAGTAGAGAGGGGAGTGGACATGAAGACCAGAAAGAAAGAAAAAATCCCTGAAGCACCAGTCATTACAGTTAGTAAACCATACAGTAGGTGAATACTGTACATGACAAGATGACAGGAGAGTAGGACACACCTACAGATTTTGCGTCATATCCTTGACTTTCAAGATGCACCATAAAGTGTGTCTTTGTTTTATTTTTTAGCTTTCTTACTTTTTCCTGGTTATATATTACAAATTAACAGTAATATACAACTGGATAAAACCATTTCTGTCGTGACACAATTTTCTCAGAACCACCTAATTGGTAGAGTACTGCACGTTGTATAAAACACTTTTATGTAATGATAGTCACTTACTTTTTTATTTACAAAGTTATGTGTATAGTCTTTTTTGTTAAATATTCCTAATATTGTAGCTTTCTGAGAGCAATGAATGAAAGATGCAAAAATGGAATATATTTTACTTGTCTTTACCTTCTGACAGCATTGTGTGTTTTCTATGACAGCCATCAATTATTCCAAATAAATGGTGCTATCCAGGGGTGTAGCTATGACTAATGGGGCCCCATAGCAAATTTTTCTTCACCCCTGTCACCCCACCCCCAAAAAGAAAAAACCTGCTTCATGGCACAAACAAAGGCTTCTGCAAACATACTTACCTTTCCTCCACCCACACCCCATCGGCCTCTGTACGGGCAGGCACTCTCCTCCCCCTGTGGCTTTTCCTCTAACAGCAGTGTGCTGCTGCTGCTGCAGGCACATCTACTGTCAATGGTGGTCATTCCGAGTTGATCGCTAGCTGCTTTTGTTCGCTCTGCAGCAATGTGGCAATAAAACGGCACTTCTGCGCATGTGTATGCGGCGTAATGCGCACGCGCATCGTACTATTGCAACAAACTATGTAGTTTCACACAAGGTCTAGCGAAGCTTTTCAGTCGCACTGCTGGCCGCAGAGTGATTGACATGAAGTGGGCGTTTCTGGGTGTCAACTGACCGTTTTCAGGGAGTGTTCGAAAAAATGCAGGCGTGCCAGGAAAAATGCAGGCGTGGCTGGGCGAACGCAGGGCGTGTTCGTGACATCAAAACAGTAATTGAATAGTCTGAAAAGATCGCTGCTGATAGTGGAGAAGCCACGGGGCACAGGTCTCTGGTAAAGTAGTAAAGCGCAACGGAATTTGCTGCACTAAATAGGAAACTGTGCATTAATTAATAAAATAATAAAGTTAGTGTGTGGCTAGCAGGCAGTATATCCAGGTGCAGGGGGAGTGCTGGGCCCTGGAGGTGGCCAGGGCCCCGTAGCAACCGCACTCGCTGCACCTACAGTATCTATGCCTATGGTACTAAATCTCAATTTTCCTGTTACCGTTACAATAGAATTCAACATACATAACCATCTTAGTAATATATTGCATTTCAACTAAACTGTTCTACTATATATTCAATAAAATTGGAGTCACATGAACCTTTATTTGTGTACAGCTGAATTTCAGCTGTCTACCATTAATAATGAAGACTCCACTCCACAGTGTTCTGTGAACTGTTAAAATTCTTTTGCAGCCCTAGATTTTTATAACTGTTTGCTTATACAATATCTAATAAATATCACATTACATGGACATTTAGTTGAGACATATAATGTTAAGTTCAACCATTTACTCCCCATTCTTTTCATCCGGAAGTATTAAAATTCACTGATCTATTTCAAACTCGGCCTTAAACCAGGAAAACATTCTCCCAGGTGACACAATGAATCACGCCTTTCATTAAAGCTGAGATAACAGTTACTTTAATAACCTGGTACTGTATGTTACTATAGATAAATAATATAGATATATTTATTTTTCATTGGTCCATACCCCCACTGTGTTGCCTCCAGTGGTACCTTGGTGCCTTAGTGGGCATTTAGCTATTTTCTGTATACTCTTGTGAAGCAGCTGTTGCCAACATTAAGATCAGTTTTTTTTGTGTCCTTCTCTCAATACACTTGGGTTGGTTTCCTGATTTTGATTGTATGAGACTTCTATTAGTCTGAAGGACTCTTCAAGATGAACAGCACAGAGACCAATGTGGAGGGCTGCAATAAATTCTTCTTTCACTTCCTTTTTTTCTTTATCATCTTCTTCCTCTTCTTCCTGTTTTTTGTCATGGTCAGGGGATACAGTATGTGCGATGGGGGTCCCTGCGCTTAACTGTCTGGACACTGAGGCACTGTCTGCTCTGTGGGGCGGCAGTGGCAGGTGTCCAGTGGTAGGGGCTTGAGGTCCGCACATAGCTGGTTTGGTCTCAATGATGCTTGGTGGGTCCAGGTGCTGGGCGCTGCCATTTGCTTTCCCTCACGTGACCGGTCTCCAGCCAATCCAAGCATTCAGCTGACAGCAGGCAACCAATTCCTGCTTTCTAGAAGGTATACAAGGGGCTAGCTGGGAAATCTCAAGCTGCCAGTACAATGATGTCCACAGTTTAGCTGCGTGTCTATGTGAACTCCTGCAGATTTCTATCTTATTTAGTGACTCCAGTGTAGCTTCCCATCTCATTACATCAACTAACTCATCATTGGTTCCAGCCCGATATATGCTTCATCAGTCCCAGTCCAATACTTGCTTTATCGGTCCCAGTCCGATATCTGCTTCATTGGTCCCAGTCGAATACCTGCTTCATCGGTTCCAGTCCGATGCTTGCCTCATCAGTTCCAGCCCGATATTTGCTTCATCAGTACCAGTCCGATATTTGCTTAATCAGTTCCAGCCCAAAACCCGCTACAACGGTACCAGTCCAATATTTGTTCATCAGTTCCAGTCCAATATTTTTTCATCAGGTCCAGCCCGAGTTTAGGAAGCACAGAAACCTCCCATGGAGCAGAAGGGCATCAGTTTCAGCCTGATATCTAAATCCACAGTTCCAGTCCGACACCTGTATCTCTAGCTCCAGTCCGATATCCTGTGCTCCCAGCTCCTAGTCTACTATCTGTACTACCCAGTTTCCTGCCACTCCGTTCCTCTGAGTTATTCTGGTGCTAGTACTGGGTGACCTAGTCGGAGGGCCGCGACCTGCATGCCCAAACTTCCTTGTGGGGGTCCCTGGTGAAAACCACTGGCTTGTTAGACTCTGCATCTCTGATCTGGGTCTCCGTACTCCCCGGTACTAGTCAGTGTTCTTCCATACATGAGCAGGAATGATATCAAGCTAGCTATTTTCCAGACGCCAACCCCAAGATCCATTCCCGTAAAAGATCTTAATCTGGATCCACAATAACCTTACAGCATGGCATTTTTCTTCCTCTTCTTCCTACTACCGCTCCTCTACCTTCTCATCCTCTTCTTCTTTTTCCTCTTTTTCTTATTCCTCTTCTTCTTCCCCTTTCTACTCATTTTATTATTATTATTATTATTATTATTATTATTGTCTATACTGTTTATTAATAGCAGAATGATGACATTTATGAGTGAAATATTTCTATGATGCCGTTGTCTGAGCAGGGCACATCATATACCAAATAAAAAATTAACGTATTGGTCTGTAGATTTACAGAAAAATATTGGCTTTGTAATTGGTTGCTTTGTTTCAGAGTTGGGCATTTCCAAGATTATTAGAGGACTTTAAATGACAAATACCATGGTTGTTCTTTATTGTATTTTTTTTTTTTGCATAGTACTTACTTATATTGAATTAAGTATTCACTGAGTCATACATTGTTTTTAATTAAAATGTAGTTTGGTGTATCAGAGTGCCTTTCCCAAATCTTACACTTCTACATTTGTTGCTTTTGATCTGCATAAATCAGCAGTAACCAGACGTGCATACCCTCCTGGAATGGACAGGAGGCTCCCAAAAATTGTGTGACCCTCCCGGCCTCCCGGAAAGGCAGGCAAGTGTCCCGGATTTATATGCACCCCCCGCACTCCCCTTCTGCTGTTAGTGGAAGGGTATAGAAAATAGGTAAAATAAAGTGCGCTAAGAAGCAGCTCCTAGGACCAATATGGAAAAAGTGTCACCTTACACTTGAACAAATCAAAACTATTCGCAAATCACCAGAAAGGTCCCTGGGCGCTTATATGCAACAGAGAAAACAAAACAACATAGAAACTTTACACTATATATTTTTTTCTGTTTTTGTTTTCTACTCACCCTCTGGAGTCCCGCGGCACAGCAGCAGCGCTGCTGCAGAAATCACTGTGAAAATGGCGCAACACCCTTTTCCAGGTGTTTCGCGCATGCGCAGTAGGAAAATCACTGAGAAAATGGCCACCATGCCATTTTCCCGGAGATCTGCGCATATGCCCTGGACTCTGGGACCCTAGTGTCCAGAGTCTCTGCGCTGATGGCTAGAGAGAAGGGGGCCTGGATGATGCCTGCATACGGGCCTTTGCCTCTTTAGAAACTCCCCATGTAACATGTCAAATGGAGTTACAGTACTGGACATTTTAAGTCTGTCCGAAAGCCCGGGCTGTGCATTTTCAAGGACTATTTCCTGAGCACATGGGCAGCAGGGCATCATTCTCACAGCTGTACAATATACCTTATGCCTATTAAGTGCACATTTGCACCTTAGCATAGTGATAATTCAATTGAAACAATCTACTTTTCAGTTCATAGATTTCATTACTGAGAGCCAGATTATAATAATTTGTTTCTTACTGTTTTATTACTTTGAAATTAGTGCAAGTAGGCTTCACAATGCACCATAAATACATTTCATATGGCGCATTCTGTGATTAAACCACATTTTGCAAAGAATGAATGTAAATAATAGTTGGCCTGCTCTTGCCAGTCCTAGCACATAATTAGCCAGTCCCCTTAAGGTATAACCAGTTGAGAAGCATTTTCTATTAGAGTTATGTATTTGATCCGAATTTCCTGTTGTGGTTAGTTTTTTTTTTTTTTCCATTTTTTGGATTTCACATTGTAGTAAATGTGGTTTTCTAAGGTTTTCTCTTTCTCAGTATGTTATAAACTTATGAATTTCATATCATCAAATAAATTGGATCATAAAGTAGTCCTGAAGGATCTCTAACTGGCCACGAATTGAAGAGAGAACTCCTCTTATATGTGCAATTAGTGTACTCAATATACTTTAAGTGTTACCTAAATTCACTCAACATTCTCCAGGGTATTAATCTATTAACAGCACAGGGTGAGTACAAGGGTAACTTCAGGATTCTCCTGACATGTGCTAGTTGGGGTGAGGGGGATTTTATGAGACGTACAACAACATTTAGGTAGATAATAATAACAACTTTATTTATATAGTGCTTTTCTCCAGCAGGAGTCAAAAGAGGCTATTCAATTGTTCATCCTAATGCGATAATTAAGGGACACCCATTGTTGAAATACAGTTGTTTTGGGCGCCCTTTAATTATCACGCTTGTCACGCCCAGGTAGACAGGGTTTAGGCGCCTAAAGCAACAAAACCCGTCTAAACTATTGGACGTGACGGGGAAAAGTCCTGTTTGGTCATCGAAACAGCTGACTTTTCACACATTTCCGCTCATGTTTTCTGATGGTGTATGCAATCGTGTTTCATTGTGTTTAAAAAATGTGAGTGTTCAGTTGTGTTTGTGCCGAAAGTACTGTATGTTTGCAGAAGCCTGCACAGATCAGTGAGATCCGTGCAGGCTTGTGTGTGTGCTAGTGTAAAAAAGTTTTAAAAGTAGAAAAAAAAGCATCCGGCCCCTATCCCAAGCATAACCAACACCGGGATTTTAGGGCCGGTCCTTGTTCAGGAAATATGGGGGGAAATTACGGCGTAAGAATGCCCTGTAATTCACGCTGTTTGGTCCCCTCCAGGCTAAAGTATTCAAGTACTGTACCAGTATGCGGGCCATTAAGAACCCAGTGGTACCTTTAGTCCTCCTGTAAAAGAAATATTAAAATAACAAAAGAACACACATATTAGACAGTAACACTTTAATGCACTCACATATACTCACTTTGTCCCTGCCACCAGTTGGTTCTCTTTAAGCTTCCTAGAAAGAAAATTCATACTCACCTACCCTTGCATAGGTTAGTCCTTTTCTGCAGTAGCATCCCAGGCCATTAAAAATAAAATAACACAAGACCCAATCCATCTAGACATACATAGCTCCGCTCCCCAAATGTCAGAACACGTGTGTTCTGTCATTTGTATAGCCACCAGCCAATCAGCAGCCACTACCATGGTAATATGCCATTGATCGGATGTGAGTGGCAATCACTCAGCCAATCAGCGCTTCCCCATAGACTTCAATGGGGTGATTGTATGATTGCAGTTGATGGCATATACACACCCCAAAAACGCCCATGACAAGCCTGCATTTTTGCTGCCACTCCTCATTACCTCTTCCACATAATTTCATAATGTCAGTCTCAGTGTGAGCACAATAGCAAAGGCACCTTACATGCGTAGTGCAATCGCTGCGCTTGTACAGTCTGCAGATTATCGTTCACTAGCGTGAATAATGGCGATTGCGTGCAAACATGACGGGGCTCCATTGTTGGGCCCAGACTCTAGTATATTGCTTAACTGAAGTTTATTTTGCATAATAAAAAAGGGGAAAATTATTTGACTGTCTTGTGGCGTCTGAAGGTCTGCCATGATCAGAATGACCTTCATTCAATGCATCTAGTTATATTTACTGTATAAAGGATTCACTTGGTAATATTTTGGTGTGAAACAGCTACAGTATGTTATACAGTACTGTTATGAAAGAGTGTCTAGTTCTGTGATTTCAGTGACAGTTGAGTTTATACTAACATGGCAAAAAATAAAATAAAAATAACAATTAAAAAATAAATGTGTGTGTGTGTGTGTATATATATATTATACATATCTATATATACACTCGGTATATATATATATATATATATATATATATATATATACACACACACACACACACACACACACATATATATATATATATGTATGTGTCAGATTGTCAGATATTAGACAGTCTGCACCCACTCCAACACTGTAGTACAAAACGTAATGTTGCAGGTAAGGTAAACAGAAGCCAGCACATCCGTGAATCAAAAGAAGTATTTATCATAAGATAGAATCATAGAATCCAAAGGTACATACAGTAAGTGCATGTGCATGTAGAGGAAACCATGGCAAAAAGCAACAAGATTCATAGCAGCAGCATTTACCAAATACTTATCAACGGGATGTAGTTATGTGACCGGCGGTCAGGACCCCTACATCCCGCCCGCTCCGAATCCCGACAGTCGGCATGCTGACTAGCAGGGGCTATTCCCACTTGTGGGTGTCCACGATTGAGCCCACAAGGGGCTTCGTTGTGCTCGCCTCCCCCCACCCAGGCATTCTGTGGCCGGGATCCTTGCGTCGGGCCACTGGTAAGCCATACCCAACCCTTATCAATAGTCACTGCCCCAGCTCAGCAAATTCTGGTCAGCTCTACAGCAGAGCACCATCATCAATATACAGTTGTGCTCATAAGTTTACATACCCTAGCAGAATTTGTGATTTTCTGGCCATTTGTCAGAGAATATGAATGATAACTCACAAACTTTTCTTTCACTCATGGTTAGTGGTTGGGTGAAGCCATTTATTGTCAAACAACTGTGTTTACTCTTTTTAAATCATAATGACAACAGAAACTACCCAAATGACCCTGATCAAAAGTTTACATACCCTGGAGATTTTGGCCTGATAACATGCACACAAGTTGACACAAACGGGTTTGAATGGCTACTAACGGTAACCATCCTCACCTGTGATCTGTTTGCTTGTAATCAGTGTGTGTGTATAAAAGGTCAGTGAGTTTCTAGACTCCTGAAAGACCCTTGCATCTTTCATCCAGTGCTGCACTGACGTGTCTGGATTCTGAGTCATGGGGAAAGCAAAAGAATTGTCAAAGGATCTGCGGGAAAAGGTAATTGAACTATATAAAACAGGAAAGTGATATAAAAAGATATCCAAGCAATTGAGAATGCCAATCAGCAGTGTTCAAACTCTAATTAAGAAGTGGAAAATGAGGGATTCTGTGGAAACAAAATTACGGTCAGGTAGACCAACAAAAATTTCAGCCACAACTGCCAGGAAAATTGTTTGGGATGCAAAGAAAAATCCACAAATAACTTCAGCTGAAATACAGGACTCTCTGAAAAAAAGTGGTGAGGCATTTGAAGAAAAATGGGCTGCATGGACAAGTCGCCAAAAGAAAGCCATTACTACGCAAATGCCACAAAGCATCCCGCTCACAATACTCCAAACAGCACAGAGACAAGCCTCAAAACTTCTGGAACAAAGTCATGTGGAGTGATGAGACCAAAATTGAACTTCTTGGCCACAACCATAAACGTTACATTTGGAGAGGAGTCAACAAGGCCTATGATGAAAGGTACACCATTCCTACTATGAAACACGGAGGTGGATCGCTGATGTTTAGGGGATGTGTGAGCTACAAAGGCACTGGAAACTAGGTCAAAATTGATGGCAAGATGAATGCAGCATGTTATCAGAAAATACTGGAGGAAAATTTGCATTCATCAGCCCGGAAGCTGCGCATGGGACGTACTTGGACGTTCCAACATGACAATGATCCAAAACACAAGGCCAAGTCGACCTGTCATTGGCTACAGCAGAATAAAGTGAAGTTTCTGGAGTGGCCATCTCAGTCTCCTGACCTCAATATCATTGAGCCACTCTGAGGAGATCTCAAACGTGCAGTTCATGCAAGACAGCCCAAGAATTTACAGGAACTGGAGGCTTTTTGCCAAGAAGAATGGGCAGCTTTACCATCTGAGAAAATAAAGAGCCTCATCCACAACTACCACAAAAGACTTCAAGCTGTCATTGATGTTAAAGGGGGCAATACACGGTATTAAGAACTGGGGTATGTAAACTTGTGATCAAGGTCATTTGGGTAGTTTCGGTTGTCATTATGATTTAAAAAGAGTAAACACAGTTGTTTGACAATAAATGCCTTCACCCAACCACTAACCTTGAGTGAAAGAAAAGTTTGTGAGTTATCATTCATATTCTCTGACAAATGGCCAGAAAATCACAAATTCTGCTAGGGTATGTAAACTTTTGAGCACAACTGTATATATATATATATATATATATAAGTGTCCAAATGCAGAAATAAACGGCACTCACAGGGTGTATTATATCCAAAAGACTGGTATATATTAATATATACCAGTCTTTTGGATATAATACACCCTGTGAGTGCCGTTTATTTCCGCCTTTGGACACTTGTACGATTTAGGATTCAGGCACCGGGGGAAGCTGGACTATGTGTTGACTGAGTGCCGACCGAATTGGATATATATATATATATATATATATATATATATATATATATATGTATATATATATATTGCTTCCATATACTCTGGAAAAAATAAAATAAATAAACTTACAGCATTTGACATTGCTACTCTACAGTAGAATAAGCAAAAGAAAACTTGAGTTTTAACATGGAGTAGAGGTGCAAATATATTCATGGAGCTTATCTGAACTCTCAGGAGTGTAGACCAGCTTCCTGGATCCACCTAATTCTGTACTGGGGACTCTGGGGGTTATTTAGAGATGAATGAAGATCACTGCATTTGCAGCCAGATTGGCATTCATCTCTGCACATGCTGGAGGCCGCTCAGCACAGGGCAAGGCCGCCAAGCATGTGTGAAGCGGCCGTAATTAGAGTGTGCAATTAGAGTACAGAGGCATCAGATCTAAGGTTGACCCCTGGCGTCAGGCGGTTAGTGCCCATTTTTTTTTTCATAGCAGCTGCGTGTGACATTATACAGCCACCCTGAAAACAGTACTAGCCAACCCCCATTTTCCCGGAGCCACACCGCAATGTCGTAACGTCGCCCCCGCAATGCCCGCGCCTGTCAATAACATTGCGGCCACATCATTCAAGGATTCGGGCACGATGTGTAAGGAAGCGCACAAAGGCCTGGTGTGTGTGTGCAGAACACCTGGATGCGGCCTGGTCTGAATCGGGCTCTCTGTGCACAGCTGCCACAGCATTGTCTAGCGGGATGGTGCCACAATGACAATATTCCCATCACCATGTCCATGCACCTTCCACCTGGGCTTTTATTACAAGAATCTCTCTGGGATCCAGGGTAAAAATTCAGAAAGTATGTTTGAATATGAAGTTTCATGGACCGAGTTTTTTAAGTCAATCAAAAGTGTACCAATTCATCAAATGTTTGACTTCCTCCATGACAATTGCCAGGCGTGGTTACCTTTGTGCTTAGTAGCAGTTTCAGAATTTATCCTTTCAAATACGTTTTCAGATACTCAATCTAGAATTTAAACAGGGAAGCATTTTTACAGTGTATGAAAATGTAAGCTAATCTGTGCACTTCTAAATAAAATAAAATCGGTACAGGATAAGGAACACAGTTGATTAATGAGAGCAAGAATTTACTTTTCCATTTGGGTATAAAGTGAAAACAGGCCTGGTTGCAGATTTCTATTTTTTAGCTGTCAAAAAGGATCATTCTTCAGGAACACAGACCATATGTTTATGTATATTTAAAGGGTCACTGAAATTGTATATATATATATTTAAATGTTCTCATAGAGATATTAATAGTCAGCAAAATCTTAAAGGAGACAGTAGTGGGTAATGCAATGCTTGTGAAGCAGTTTGCCAGTGATATAGCATTAGAATTTTCTAACTACAGTCAATTTGTAGTGTGATAGATATTATATGAAAAAATGCAGTTGCCAGTAAGATATCATGGAAATTTAAATAATACAGTGAACTATCATTCCTATGCTAAATATAGATGCATCCTTTCCTGTCTAGCCTCTGTACACAATGAGTCGCAGCACACAGGGTGCATGAGAGCCGCCAGCTCTCATGTGATTCAGTCAGCGCAGTGTCTATTTCCCCAGAAAACGTGTTTTATTCACATAGCAATGTGATTAAGATGCACAAGCAGACTTTGCTGATTAAAATGATATGTGATATGCCTATGTTCTGCGTGCGACTGCAGCTACTGTGTATCTGCATACTAAATGCTACATTACAGTGCCTACTACTGACACTGTAGCATAGCTTTTCGTATACAGATACAGTGGCAGTCACACACATCAAGTACTTCAGTTCATCCTTTTATTGCCTGAAATACTCCATTTAGTTGTATATTGTTAAGTAAATCCTCAATTCTTTTTAAGAAAAAGGATTTAAAGGAATTATTTCTGATTGTTGCGCCTTATGATTCTTCAGTGCCAGGCAGTCAAAATGCCAACAACACCAATCATATATAAAGGGAACAGACACACTCTACTAGGTCCAGGGGGTAAATTTACTAAGATTCGTATTTTCCGGTTTGAGGTCAAAGTTCAATCACGAATGACATCGCAAGTGTAAATTTGCAACTTTTTTAATTTATTACGGCTAATTTACTAAGCTGTTGTATTCTGCATTTTCCGTTTTTCCGATGTCGATGTCATTCGTTTTTTTTGGCAGTGTTTTACGTGAGTGACTTGTAAAACACTGCCGACTTTAATACAATGAATCTCGGCCGGATCTGAGAGATCCGTGCTGGGCTTCATTGTGCACTTTAAAAAAAAAAAAAATCAGTGTTAAATTAAAAAAAAAAAATGCGTGGGGTCCCCCCTCCTAAGCAAAACCAGCCTCGGGCTCTTTGAGCCGGCCCTGGTTGCAAAAATATGGGGGAAAAAATGATAGAGGTTCCCCCATATTTCAACAACCAGCACCGGGCTCTGCGCCTGGTCCTGGTTCCAAAAATACGGGGGACAAAAAGCGTAGGGGTCCCCCGTATTTCTGAAACCAGCACCGGGCTCCACTAGCCAGATACATAATGCCACAGCCGGGGGACACTTTTATATAGCTCCCGGCGGCCCTGGCATTACATAACCAACTAGTCACCCCTGGCCGGGGTACCCTGGAGGGGTGGGGACCCCTTCAATCAAGGGGTCCCCCCCTCCAGCCACCCAAGGACCAGGGGTGAAGCCCGAGGCTGTCCCCCCCATCCAAAGGCTGCGGATGGGAGGCTGATAGCCATTGTGTAAAAAAATGAATATTGTTTTTAGTAGCAGTACTACAAGTCCCAGCAAGCCTCCCCAGCAAGCTGGTACTTGGAGAACCACAAGTACCAGCATGCGAAGGAAAACCGGGCCCGCTGGTACCTGTAGTACTACTACTAAAAAAATACCCCAATAAAAACATAAGACACACACCTTGAAAGTATAACTTTAATGCACACATACACACCTCCATATACACATACTTACCTTATGTTCACACGAGGGTCGGTCCTCTTCTCCATGTAGAATCCATGGTGTACCTGTGGAAAAAATTATACTCACATACTCCAGTGTAGAAGCCTCTTCTTCTTTTAATCCATTTGTAATCCAGGTACTTGTCAAAATAAAAAAAAAACGGACACCCGACCTCGCACTGAAAGGGGCCCCATGTTTTAACATGGGACCCCTTTCCCCGAATGCCAGGAACCCCCTCTGACTTATGTCTAAGTGGGTTCCATCAGCCAATCAGGGAACGCCACGTTGTGGCATCCTCCTGATCGGCTGTGTGCTCCTGTACTGTCTGACTGGCGGCACACGGCAGTGTTACAATGTAGCGCCTATGCGCTCCATTATAACCAATGGTGGGAACTTTGTGGTCAGCGGGTGACCGAAAGTAACCTCACCGCTGACCACAAAGTTCCCACCATTGGTTACAATGGAGCGCATAGGCGCTACATTCTAACACTGCCGTGTGCCGCCTATCATACAGTACAGGAGCACACAGCCGATCAGGAGGGTGCCACAACGTGGCGCTCCCTGATTGGCTGAAGAAACCCTCTTAGACATAAGTCAGAGGGGGTTTCTGGCATTCGGGGAAAGGGGTCCCATGTGAAAACATGGGGCCCCTTTCAGTGCGAGGTCGGGTGTCCGTTTTTTTATTTTGACAAGTACCTGGATTACAAATGGATTACAAGAAGAAGAGGCTTCTGCACTGGAGTATGTGAGTATAATTTTTTCCACAGGTACACCATGGATTCTACATGGAGAAGAGGACCGACCCTCGTGTGAACATAAGGTAAGTATGTGTATATGGAGGTGTGTATGTGTGCATTAAAGTTATACTTTCAAGGTGTGTGTCTTATGTTTTTATTGGGGTATTTTTTTAGTAGTAGTACTACAGGTACCAGCGGGCCCGGTTTTCCTCCGCATGCTGGTACTTGTGGTTCTCCAAGTACCAGCTTGCTGGGACTTGTAGTACTGCTACTAAAAACAATATTCATTTTTTTACACAATGGCTATCAGCCTCCCATCCGCAGCCTTTGGATGGGGGGGGGACAGCCTCGGGCTTCACCCCTGGTCCTTGGGTGGCTGGAGGGGGGGGGGACCCCTTGATTGAAGGGGTCCCCACTCCTCCAGGGTACCCCGGCCAGGGGTGACTAGTTGGTTATGTAATGCCAGGGCCGCCGGGAGCTATATAAAAGTGTCCCCCGGCTGTGGCATTATGTATCTGGCTAGTGGAGCCCGGTGCTGGTTTCAGAAATACGGGGGACCCCTACGCTTTTTGTCCCCCGTATTTTTGGAACCAGGACCAGGCGCAGAGCCCGGTGCTGGTTGTTGAAATATGGGGGAGCCTCTATCATTTTCCCCCCATATTTTTGCAACCAGGGCCGGCTCAAAGAGCCCGAGGCTGGTTTTGCTTAGGAGGGGGGACCCCACGCATTTTATTTTTTTTAAATAAACACTTTCCCATCCCCTTCCCACTGATAAACATCTCATGGATCCGTGCATGCCTATCCAAACACGGGAAAAAAAAGCAGGTCTGTTTTTTTTTAGCACTTTTTCACGAATTGTATTTCAGCACGGCAGTGTTTGGCTATTGTCGGCAGTGTTTGTGATTTGCACTTTTTAGTAAATTCCCGATTTCTACCAAATTGCAGGCGTATTTGACCGATGGTGTATTGATTCGTAATTTTTTCCTAGGACTTCCAAAATATTACGAATGCCCTCATCACTGCCGAGATTTTTGCTAAGTAAATTACCGAAATGACACTTTGAAGAAAAAACGGCATCTCGGTCAAAATCGGGAGCTTAGTAAATATACCCCGAGATGTGAGGCAAGAGGGTACATTTTTGCCTGCTTGGGAAATACTACAGTCTACTCTAGACTCTAGAGAAGCCAATGCAAAGTGGGCGCAATGCTGAATGGCAGCTGCAACCAGCTATGGGATCATATGCTACTGTGACAATACACACATCTTCTTGCTTATCATCGCTCAATTCGGACCACCTACTTTTTCTCCATCCGCCCCTAGGAGCTGTCATCATTAGTGTTGGCACGCACACATACTCCCATGCTGTGTAAGAGATCTCTATGACACAGGACATACGGTATATTAATATAGAGAAAATAACTTTGAGTACATAAAACTATAGAAATCTTACCATGCAAATGGCAAATACTACATTTTCTGTGTAAAGCTATCTGCTGTATTGGCAAATCTTAGGGAAAAAAGCAATTTAACATTCATGTATTGTACAGTATGCTACATGTAAATGTGCTGATGTAAATATGCCTGTACAGTATTAAGAGGACAATAGAGAAACTTTCAAACATTTCAGTTATCTATCAAACAGATGGACCTTTAACTTCACCATCTGACATATTGTTACATGCTACATATGACTTACAGCACGGCTGTTCAACACATGACACATAAATTGGTTGTGTTTCATAGATAAAGGTCCTGAAATTAATACTTTGTAATGACTAATGTTTTGTACTAGTAGGCTCAATGTGAGATCACTATTCACATGTTATCGTTTAATGTCCTTGTGAGATTTACAGCTGCTAGGGATGCATAAAACCCATATGTACAGAGCTGTGCAATTTTATTTCTACACCACCCGCGTCCACTGTGCTTTACAAGATTACAGCAGGGAAAAATATAACACAGTCGGAGATAAAGCACAGTACATGACAAAACACAGTAACAAACACTTGGGAAAATAGTGCATAATAATGCAAGGTGAAAGGGCCTGAACGCATAATTGCTTTAACAGTATATGTGATAGGATTCTCTGTGCCTCATAAGAAAGGTCTTGACCCTATTTTAGGGATCCAATTAAAATAGATTACAAAAAAAGCTAATGAGATATCATAGGGATGTAGTCAAAATGTTGACAATGCAATTCAGAGTGTCGACAGTTATGTTGACATTGTTCAAATGTCAACAAGCATCGTGTCGGCATTCTCACAATGGCGGCAGGTAAAATGCCAATATTGGGGGTAATTCCAAGTTGATCGCAGCAGGATTTTTGATAGCAATTGGGCAAAACCATGTGCACTGCAGGGGAGGCAGATATAACATGTGCAGAAAGAGTTAGATTTGGGTGGGTTATTTTATTTCTGTGCAGGGTAAATACTGGCTGCTTTATTTTTACACTGCAAATTAGATTGCAGATTGAACACACCACACCCAAATCTAACTCTCTCTGCACATGTTATATCTGCCTCCCCTGCAGTGCACATGGTTTTGCCCAAATGCTAACAAAAATCCTGCTGCGACCAACTTGGAATTACCCCCATTGTGTGAACATTAGGGTTAGGCTGTGGGCGGCAGGGTTAGGCTGAGGGGGCTAGGTAAGGGCTAGGTATGGAGAACGCAGAACACTGGATGACAATTTCATGATCCAAGGAACCGGAAAACACTGCTGCCACTGCCATGAGCTGATGATTCACAGCTGGGATGCCAGGGACAATATGTCAACATGCTAAAATGTTGGCATTTCATTATCGTCATACATGTGCCTTAACTTCGGGGGGCCCAAACCAGGAATCAGCATGTCAGCATTATGCTGTCACACTGCTTCCAGCACTTTGCCAGGACAGGCTCTTATCGGAGCTCATCTCCTGGTAAGAGGATTTTAGTAAATACTTGTGAAAACATTACTTTTCACGTCGGGAATTTGGGTGGAAAATATTTATCACGACCACATTAAAATTGTGTAGATTGTGATAAATATATGCTGCTGAAGCAGTTAAAACTGGGTCAAACTAGTAAAGGTTTGGTTTGTAGAAAAACCATTGCAGTAATTGGTGCAATTTGTTAACACAACATAGCAGGGAACTCTGGGGCAGATGTATTATCTTGGAGAAGGAATAAGGAAGTGATAAACCAGTGATAAATGCAAGGTGGTAAATGTGCCAGCCAATCAGCTACAATATGTAAATTAACAGTTAGGAGCTGATTGGGTTGTGCGTTTATCACCTAGCATTTATCACTGGTTTATCACTTCCTTATGCCTTCTCCAGATTAATACATCTGCCCCTATGGGCCTAATTCAGACCTGATCGCAGCAGCAAATTTGTTAGCTAATGGGCAAAACCATGGGCCTAATTCAGATCTGATCGCATACCTCCCAACTGTCCCGATTTTCGCGGGACAGTCCCATTTTTATGGGACTGTCCCGCTGTCCCACCCGCGGGCTGCAGTGTCCTGTGGTGGTGGTGGTGGGGAAGCAGTTGGGAGGCTCCTGTCATCGCTGCTCTGCTGTAGAGCAGCATTGAATAGATGCCGTGCGCATGCACACAGCGTCTATTCACAGGAGACAGGGGGCAGGGGGCATGCCAGCAGCTCACAGAGCGCTGGCCATTCCACCACTGTGATAAAAACTGGAGACGTGGCAGGTGGTTGCTGCATTGCCTCAAAGCCACACCCCTTTTGATTAATCCACACCCTTTCAGTGATGGCCACACCCTTTTGTGGCGGATGTGACTACGCCGCGCACAAGTGTCCCTCTTCTCCTCTGATAGAAGTTGGGAGGTAGCTGATCACATCAGCAAATTTGTTAGCTAATGGCAAAACCATGTGCACTGCAGGTGGGGCAGATATAACATGTGCAGAGAGAGTTAGATTTGGGTGGGTTATTTTGTTTCTGTGCAGGGTTGCGGTGGGTTATTTTGTTTCAGTGCGCACTGGCAAGCCGCTACTCGACGCATCCTGGGTCGCAGCGGCTGCGTGTGATGTCATGCAGCCGCCGTGGCCCACCCCCCAAATGGTCCGGACACGCCTCCGTTGTCCAGACTGAGCCCCACCAACGGTGTAATGCCGTTGGCATGCCCTATACTTACATACATACATACAATATGGGTTGGGTCTGATATGCCGGTGGTCTGAATATGGACCACGACATCCCGATGGTGAGAATCCCGACAGGGGCTAAGAAAGTATATTTACCTTTCCCCAATGCCCCCCTAACCGTCTCTACCCACAGCCCAAACCTAACCCTCCCCCACCAATACAGCCTAACCCTCCCCAGTGGTGCCTAAACCTAACCCCCCTCACCACAGCCTAACCCTAACACTCCCGCCACAGCCTAAACCTAACCTCCCCCCACTGCAGCTTACCTTTCCATGGGCCTGGCAAACACTTGTTTGGGATTCTGGTGGTCAGGGATCCGAGCTGTGTCGGAATTATGGTGTCGGTATTTCGACTGCTGGGATAGCAGCCACTCAGATTCCATATATATATATATATATATATATATATATATATATACACATACACACTATATATATATAAATATATATATATATATATATATATATATATAAAGTGTAGGAGATTCTCATGGGAGCTATATTGCCTTACAATTCACAATACAATTTTTAAAAAGAATATTTATTCACATAAAATGAACAATGAAATTCATAACATTGTCACATACATCATTGATGCAAATATATAAAACCCTTTTTCGGAATTATACATCAATCACATATACATATATTGCTTTCATGTTAGTCTGAGGAATTACAATCTGGTGATTTTCTGCTTGAATTTAGAGAGGATGAATCTCCAACCAGATGATGTATGTTCTATTAACCAAATCGAAGAAACCCAGCACGTTTCGTCCATTATGACTTCATCAGGGGTTAAAATCTATATAGTTTCAGAAGGAGATATGTAAGTTTTATAATGTTCATGAAGAAATCACACAATAAGCTGTCACCAAAAAATGTTGACATACATACCAAATTCTCTATAACAGAAAGGATTACCAATAGTTGTAATTCTCATTGTATCACAACCAAAATGTGTATTCGGTATTCAACTTATAAGATATCTGAAATGTCATCATAAAACCACATATCAATTTATATTCATACCAATAAATTTATAACAATAAACTTAAAAAGGAAGGGGGGGAAAAAAGGGGATCCAATGGCTCAGATTGAATATCCATATAGTGATTGGTGTTGGACATAAACATAATAAATATTGATCAAACATATCATCTTAATGTTTAGCTTTTATAATCTGGATAGTATCTTCATATCGCATATCTATTAACAATTGTATAAAAAGATTCATAACGAAAATTCCAAAAGAAGGGAAGAGGGAGAGAGGAAAGTCAAAGGGGTCCATCTGTTATGATTAATAAATCACATATCTTTTGTATAAGGTTGGAGTTCGTCCATATTGGCTATTTACAATTATCAAGAACCTTATTTCTAAATCACAAAAAGGGGATATAATACATCATTTGTACATACCAAAATGGCTTCACCACAATAATATCATCAACATATACCGTAGATTGAGATTAGATGCTGTGGTAATCCCTAAAGAATAAAAGACCTCATCAATCTAATGTGATAATTAGTTTGGTGCATCAAAGGGCTCAAACATTTTAGACAATCAAATTAGTCTAAGAGCCAATTAAATTGACAATATATAATACTCACCATTTACAAAAATAATAATAACAACATTAATTATTTAAGTATCATATTATAAGTGGAAAAATCTTTACACCACAAAGGCAAATTACAGAGTCAAAAAAATATATTTTTGTCTGTTTTTTACATACAAATACATATAAGAGACCATGCTGATGCCAGACTTACTTTCTCCAATGAATCAGGGCCACTCTCACAGGATCACAGCTATAAGTGAGGGTGAGACTGAGGCATCTATATATACCTCCCATATGCCTACATCACTTCCTGTTATTCAATGAATGAATACAGCATTTTTCTCAATAAAAAAACTAGTTTAAACTAATAGTGTATATGTAAGAAATAAGGTATCTTCAATAACCTTATTTAAGTTAAATGATAGAAAGAATGCTTCTGCGTTCCACAATCGGCGCCGCGTGCGTGTCACGCTAACGCACTTCCGGTTCTGGCAGAAGTCCGCTATCTGAAGTGCACACTGCGTTCTAATAGCTTCCAGCCACCACTTTCACTGGATCTCTGTGTGCATTCAACAAACTACACTTGCGGAAACTGTGGGGATCGATGCTTTCATATCACAATATTGATTATAATGAATGAAGTGCTCCAGTCAGCGCCTGGTAAAAATAGCTCGGAGGTGGAGTGCAACAACTAAATGAATCTACCCTGTATATTATATTGGAATAATTTCTATAATATATCTTGAATAACCATTATATTCATACCCTTATTGAAGCAGTAACTACCCTTTTATAAATTGGTTGACATTATGTGTATATATAAATATTCTCAATTACCCATTATTTACCAATTCCGTAATCTATTATTAAATATATCAATATTAATTGAACACAAGTATCTATACCACTTATTTTATCAGTGACCTATTGGTTTCTTAAAATTAATATGTGACCTATTCGTGGATTAAACCCAGTTAGTAATACCCCTAATTTTTCGAATTCTCCAGTGACCTTTTTACTACTACCATTACTAATTATTACTAATTATAAATTAATTAAACCCTTTTTATCGGTGTATCTTACTTATTTATTAGTTAACAATTTATATATTACTAGGGAGATTATTAACTACTAACATTAGTGACATTATTCCTTTTTACTGGTGTTCTTTATCTAATACTCAATTAAATACATTAGGTGAATTATTACCAATACCCCTTTCTTTATATTATATCCCTATGGTAAATAAACTAATTAAACTAATTCCTGAAAAAATGATGATGAATGGTGGATCTATAATACGATCCAACATAATAATAACTGTTACGTATGTTGTTATACTACTAGTTTATATAATATGATGTAAACTAACTATACTCTTCTTAGATCTTAAGAGACATCAACATGATCCCCTATTTACAGCATGATAGATTCTGTTAATTACAACCTCCATTCGTCAGCAATACATTCAGACATGTGTACAGAGGGCTAATTATTAAGGGCCACTTTAAAGAATAAAAGGAGAGAAATCAAGAGGGTAAGATTTTAGGAGATTTACAAGAATGATACAATATCTATATCTTCATTATGACCTTTTGGGGTAAAAGTATCTAGAGTGTATATCCAATATGTCTCCTGTTTGGATAATGTAAGATCTCTATTACTTCCTCTAGGATCTAGTGGTATATGCTCTAGGATGGTGAATGAGAAATTATCTTTGGTCACAGTAGAATTATGTTTATCAGCATATATGCCTGGAAAGGCTATGTGAAGGTAATTTATTCTTCACATTTCTCATGTGTTCCTGGATTCTGATTTTAACCGATCTTTTCGTCTTGCCTATATAGGATAGACCACAGCTGCATGTAATCTTATATATAACGTATTCTGTGTTACAATTAACCAGATGTCTCAATTTGTACCATCTACCATTATTTAGTTTTATGTTGATGGTCTTACGCTCCATAAACCTGCAACAGATACATCTAGAGCAAGGGTAGCAGCCCTTAGTGTGTAAAAATGAATTAGGGCATGTTTTGGATTGGACCGGTCCCGGCAATCTGTTAGGTGCTGTCATACTTTTCAAATTGGTAGCTTTTTGAAAGACTAGATTTGGTTTCTGAGGAAGAGTGGGGCCTAGTATGGGATCTTTTAAAAGCAGGCCCCAATGGCGTTCCAATACTCTTCTAATGGATTGATTTTCTCGGTTGAATTGCGTGATTAAAGGTCTTACATGTTGTTGGTCTGTCCTAGTTTTATTTTTAGGATGTAGCATCTTTTCCTCTCGCTCTCTACCCGGACATACACGCTGGCAGCGAACGTTCTTCTTTGCTGCAGCCTGCGCGCTCAGCCAGTGACTGAGCCGCAGGCTGCAGCATGACATCCTAATGGGCAGCTGAGCCGTCGCTCAGCAAGCAGCCCAGTATCTTCCAGGAAGCTCTGCAGCACCGGTGGCTGTATGAGCGGCGGCTGGGCTGTCAGTAGGTAGCGCAGATCCGATCTGTGGCGGGGGGCCCTTTCAGACAGGGGGGCCCAGGGTACTTACCCCCGGAGCCCCCCTTTAATCCGGCTCTGACGGTAACTGCCCTGTGAGCTACTTGTTATGACAGTAGGATTCATACAAATATTGAACATTTTATAATATGTTTGTATTCCTTTGTAGGGAATTAGTGCTTTAGATTCTATTAGATTCAAATTAATTACATAATTAATATAAAACTAAGATAAAGTGTTGGGTAAATGCTGAAACTGTACAGTGTGGACAATGACCTATCCTCTCACTTCTACCCAGATGTGCTGTATTACATGCTTTCTAGTGTGAATGCATTCCTAGATGAAGTGTACACATACTGTATGCAATAATTACACTATCCAGCATGAGCAATATATACATATATATGCAGTTACTGTATACTAATAAAAGCAGGTTTCCTACCATTTCAGTTAAGCAAAGGTAATAAGGTACTGTTGCTTTTCTAGTAAAACATTTAAAGGAACACTCCACCTTTGCCTACATTGTTTTCCTAAGAATTAATGGTAATAGTTGTTACATAATTTCAGTTCTGGTAGTTGCCTCTATAGCATTAGTTAGATATAATCACTGGCAGAGTGTCACTAATGGTCCCTAAACAACTCCTTGCACCAGGAGGATAATCACTTGTGCAGATGACACCTTCATAGAGTATACTGTATACAGGGCTGCTATCAGAATTTGTGGAGCCTGCGACTGACAAAACAGGCAGGGGCCCTGTTTGCCCCAGCAGCTCTCCAGGTATTGTTGGTACAAGCCAAAGTGGTGGACTCTGGTATGAGGGCCCCTCAAGGGGAATATCATAATTGGTGTCCAGGAAGGGGTGCGGTCAGTCATTAGAGGGGCATGGCCAACTACCAAAGATAATTCGATTATTTTCTCTTTCCATCTGTGCATTGTGAGGAGATCAGGATAGGGGTGCCCTCTTCTGGGGTAGATGGTTCCATCCAAACACGCACACAGCAGCTAGAAAAACAGAAAACCAGTCCAGGGTTTTTGTGGCTTGTTTTATTGTGCAGTACAAAAACAAAACATAAAAATTAATTAAGCCCATCTGGGCACTAACTAAACATTATAGATTCCCTCTCTCAAAATGGTAGGACCAAATTCCCCTACCACAAACACAGGCATATGCACAGTACTTATAGGCAGTACATCTTAGTGTCTTATCACAGGGCTGCTGCTGTTTTCCCTAATAATGAGACCCTGAGCCAAGCCCTGACTTAAGTCAGCCTCTTACATGTGCAGGCATTCTTTTTCCTGCTCTCAGACTGAAGACCTAAAACCCGAAATGGGTTTTATAGGTGGAGCCCTCTCTTCTTTCTCAAACCCATACCCCAAGTACCACTTATCCAACTTGTTGTAAAATCCAAATTTGAATTATCTCGGTTTAGCAGAAACACATTTCCCTGGGGTTTAAAATACATTGGTCAGAAACCTAGGACAAACATATCTCCCATGTATCATTTTACCAGTTCAAAAGTTGAAAACTATAGAACTTAATTTCAGATGCTCTGTGTTAACATTTTTGCCGAGTTAAAAATGAGTATACTTGCCTCAAAGGAAAAAGAGATAGAGGGTCCCAGGGGTAGAATCCAAAGAGGGAGGAGGAAAAGGATTCCTACACCAGCAGCTTGCTGGTCATAAGGTTGATGGGTGTATGGTAAAATACAGCAGCAAGAGAGTTGTTGAGTAGTGAGCAAGTGAGAGCAAGGACATTGAGGGAATTGGAAATAAAATGGTCATAGATGGGGCACTTTATTACAGACACTGGAATACTAGAGGGCACAAGGCAAATAGGAATGGAAGAGGAGGGATTTAGATGAGGTTAGATGCGTCAGTGTTACACCAGGGTGGGCAAAGATGTTAGTAGGGAGCAAAAGGGGAAAAGCATAGAAATGAATGGGATGTGTGAGCAGTGCAGGGGGGGAGGGAGGGGAGTAGGTGGGTAAGAACTAGAGTGGGATGGAGGCCCTAAGCAACTGGTTGGATAGCAGGGTACTGCGAGTAGTGGTCAACGGGAAGTCCTCAACCTGGTCCACAGTACTCAGCGGAATACCACATGGGTCCGTACTCGGACCACTACTGTTCAACATATTTATCAATGACCTAGAAAAAGGCCTGGAAAGCACAGTGTCAATCTTTGCAGATGATACTAAACTGTGTAAGGTAATTAATTCAGAATTGGATGTGGAGTCCTTGCAGAATGATCTATCTAAACTTGAACTCTGGGCGTCTAAATGGAAAATGAGGTTCAATACAGACAAATGCAAGGTTATGCATTTTGGGACTAAAAACAAACTCGCAACCTACATATTAAATGGGGAACGCCTAGGGGAAACAGAGTTGGACAAAGATTTGGGGGTATTCATTGATAATAGGCTTAATAACCGTACACAATGTCAAAATGCAGTAAAGATGGCAAGTAAGGTGCTAGCGTGCATAAAAAGGGGAATTGAGACAAGAGACTCGAATGTAATCCTGCCGCTGTATAAAGCATTGGTACGTCCGCACCTGGAATATTGTGTTCAGTTTTGGGCACCATTGTATAAAAAAGACATCAGTGAACTTGAAAGGGTTCAAAGGCGAGCTACTAAATTGATTAAAGGCCTAGAGGGACTGGATTATAAGGAAAGGCTTACTAGGTTGAATATGTATACACTAGAAAAGAGGCGCCTAAGAGGAGATATTATTAATATCTTCAAATATGTAAAGGGACATCACAAAGAGTTATCAGAGGAATTATTTATTAACAGAACACAGTTAAGGACACGTGGGCACTCGCTGCGGCTGGAGGAGAGAAAGTTCCGAACGCAACGGAGGAAAGGGTTCTTCACTGTTAGGGAAATTAGGATGTGAAATTCCCTGCCAGGGAAGGTAGTAATGGCAGACTCTGTAATTGGATTTAAAAAAGGAATGGATACATTTCTGAATGAAAATTATATCCAAGGTTATAATATTTAAAATATCAACGTGGTTAATTCGGGGGTAAAATGAGTTATAGTAGTTAACTAGTCATAAAACATTATTCAGCGGGTATGTAGAATCATCACAACTTAATAAAGGTTGAACACGATGGGCAATTTGCCTCTATTCAATCTCAATTACTATGTTACTATGTTATTATGTTACACTGGTTCACTGGTTACTATGTCAACTTACATCCTGGAGAGCAGCCACAAGTAAGTGGACCTGGGTTTTCTAATAGGTCATTGCAATAGAAATGGGTGTAATAGCAGAAACAAACAAAAAATGTGTAGGCATGGTTTGTCTCAGGTAGTGTGGTTGAAATAGGCAATGCAATATATAAAAAATTGTTATGACATAGAGCTATAAACAAATACGATGCATACAAGCTACTGTACATCTGACAAAGCAGGGACCATTCTAGTGATCCTTACAAAATACACAGACCATTCTTGTGGACAATAATATAGGCATTGCCATTGAAACTGCCGCGGGGCTCTGGTACAGAAGGGGGCATGACCAAAATCCGGGAGGAGTGGCCACGTCGCTCTGAAAAAAACACACAAAACAATGCAAAATACTATGCACGCAGCCAGAAAAGGACACTGCGCGCTGTAAAGAGGTACAGACATTTGTTCCCCATAGCAGATGTTCTGGGCCTCTGCAAGGCACCTCCCATAAGATCCAGCCTGGGTAATTAGTAACTGCTTCCCCCTCTCCTGATTATAATGACTGAAATACAGGGCCTGATCAACCAATAGGCGTCGGCACAATAGATCAATTAGATTTTTTTTTTTTAACTCTAAGCAGCGCCGGCGCCGCTCATTTCTGCCATCGCTGATCATCTGTCCTAAGCTGTCATCAGGGCAGCCCCTCGTTTCAAGGGGGCGGGCCCCGTCTGTCACTAACACCCAGGCTAAGATATGCCGGCAGCTAACAGCAAATCCGATGCGGTCAGCTGCCCTAGTGCAGTACTTACTCTCAGCCTGGTCTCATGAGATTACCACATCTCATGTAATCAGGCTTAGCACACAGACTGCACCTGCAGCTAACAGCATCACTTATGCTGCCAATGCCTGCTGTGAAGGCCTAAAGAAGTAAGAAGAAATACAATTTGTATCAGCAAACAATAATTGAATCTGTGGTAAATTTTGACACATAATTACAGATTTTTAGCTGAATATGAGCAAAAAAAATGGTGTGGGGGGCGTGGGTGGCCACTTCTGTATTAGCCTAGGGTGGCTGAAACCCTTAATCAGGCCCTGCTAAAATACAATAATGTTATGGCGCCCATACACTTCTGAGATATTAGGTGCGATCCTTCGATTTCGACCACATCTGTGAGAGAAATCGAAGGATTGCATAGACATTTTAGGTACCTTGAGACGCGATGCGCGGGCACGCCGGTCGAATATCGCGTCTCAAGATATGTGCTGCACTTAATACCGTGTTTCCCCAATAATAAGACACTGTCTTATTTATTTTTTTTGTCAAAAAAACACCATAGGGCTTATTTTCGGGGTAGGGCTTATTTTTATTAACAGCCATAATTTGTGCCCTCTTGTCTGCCCAGCCATAATTTGTACCCACTTCTCTGGCCTCATTAATTTACATTAAACATCATTACTGCCCACAGCCATTCCTGCAGCCCCCTGCTTTCACTCACCTTCTCTCAGCGGCTCCTGGATCTCTTTTCCTCTCCGCGTCGCTCAGCTCACTGAATAATGCTGGCGCGACCTTTGGGTCACGCCAGCGTCACTCATGTGGGAGTGACCTGCAGAGGGGTAGCTCCGACAGTGTCTGACTGGCTGTTAATGCGCAGAGCCAGCCAGGCACTGTCTCTCTCCTCTGGCAACGGGGGTGATGGAAGCTCCATCACCCCCTTTCAAGATTAAAAAAAAAAAAACAGTGAAAGGTTTGTGTACTGAAGCCCGGGCCCTGTGATACTGGTTGCAGCCATTTCATGCGGGGGCGGAGCTGGGTAGTTTACTGTAGCGCAGGGACCGGGCAAAATGGGGATTTAGATAGGGCTTACTTTCAGGGTAGGGCTTATTTTGGACAATTTATGAAAAGTGAGGGTAGGGCTTATTATCGGGGTAGGTCCTATTATCGGGGAAACACAGTATTTCTCGCATCGCAGTGCGATTGCATGTGGTTTTGAACCCACATGAGATATATCGCACTGCGATGGGCACTCGCAGAGGCCGCTCCCACACGGCGGTGACGTGCCCATCACGTGATTACCATGCGATCTATCGCACCTGAACTGCCGGGTACCATTAGAAAGATACTGAAGCCCATTGACCATTCTGAAATATCTACTTTTCCCCATTATATAAAACTATCAGTGTAAATATAGCAATTTATATATAGCCAAGGCGCTACAGTACTGTATGTCAAGTTGAGACTTTGTCTTCTATTGCTTCAAAATGAAAGTGGTTTTATATTGCAAATAAGGTAGACACATTTACTACACATTTTGCAGAAGAAAGTGTTTTAGATTTGTAAGGGTATAAAATAACAATGCTCACAAAAGCGTGATTAAGAAGAAAAAAAAAGTCAACTTTTCCAGGCCTATATACACACACCTATGCCTGTATGGATAGTATTTTACACTCCCAGAAAACATATGGAGATGCGACACTCAGGTCAGTCATTCCTGACGAGTTGTGAAAAATGGGATTTATTTTTAGGGCAAGGACTGGGAAACAAATCTCACCTTTTGATTGACAAGAGGAGAAAACCAGGGCTGTCAAATTCCAGACAGATGTGACTGTTAAAAGGCTCATATTTAAAGGCAGAGAAAAGCAGCAGTTGTTATTAGACCGGAGGCTAATAAAGAAATGACACCTGTGAGTTAAAGAAGAACTTCTGCTGATAATGGTAAACACTTAACAGCTGCAAATCACACAGGGATATTAAGAGTGGCGAACATCCTGGCACATGGAAAGTACAGAAAAGAAACCAGCATTACACATTATTACATGTTATATGTTGCTAGTAACAGAACAAAACTGGCAATTGCACATATTTGTGTTAAAGTCATGTAACGAGAGGTTAATTTGTTTCAGCTAATAGTCTTCATAGTTTCCATACTGAAAAATCTTTCTTCAGAGGATTATCTTGATCATCTTTCTTCAGAGGATTTTGGGGGGGAGATTGATTCAATTAGCCGCTAAAACACGGTAGAACTTATTGCAGCTATTGCACGAATACTGCTGTGAAGAGCGTCTTTTTGCAGGTTTACATGCTTCCATGATGATGACCTAAATATATTTGGGCCATTTTAAGCTACTTTGAAAAAGTTGAAAAACAAACCCTGATTGCTCCCACCTGCAAACCTAAACACACTTCTCCCATTCATTCATATGCCTGTCCCATACCTTGTACCCCAATATCCATAACTTTGCATTTTTTCTCCCGAAAAAGGACATGACATCGTTGGGCAATTAATAATAATTTAAAGTACTAATTGCTAATTAGTCATTAAGGAGATCCCATGGGTTCTGAACTTTATCAAACATAGAGCGAGATGTAATAGCATCCGTAATTGCTGGAGTTGCGGGATGCCGGACGATCTTGGGTGTTTTTTTAAAGCGCCAATCATTAACAAGGCATGGTTTTGCCTTGTAAATGACTGCCGCTTTAAAAAAATTCCAAGATCTTTTGAAATCCCACACTTCTGGCAATCTCATACACCTCCCCTATTACCTTAAAATAGGGATTTTCCCTAAGCTTTTCACCTGCTCAGAGGTGGTAAAGTGACATTTGCGGTAAATCTTTGGAGAGTTATCGCCAGAATTTTTGTGCCGACAGTTGAGTAGTGACTTATCGCGAGTGATGATAAAAGCACCGTTATTACACAAAAATGGATTATTATAGCTAATTAAATACCCCCCTTATTCTGCATCTATTGTTTCTACCTTTTGTGTGTAGTTGTGTACAGTATATGAATCTTAAGTATCTCAATATATGTCCAAATAAACACATACCAGTATTTTTGTGTCAGGCACACAAATGTGTATACTTGCACACAATGATAGCTTAGAAATACCCCTGTGTCTGTATATTCTTTTATTAATCCAATGGGAACCTTCTGTCATGCATTAGTCCAAATGGAAATGTTATATTATAAATTGACATAATAGATTTGTGATGTTAATGACGTGTCTTTACACTAGCCATCCCGTGCTCACAAAATGTAAAATTTCAAAGAAACATATGCGTCCAAGTCTCATTAAGTCGCATATACAGGGGGTGTTCCACACTTACTGTATTTGTATGTGCCCTTAATGTAGATGTAGGGGACTGCAATTCACTTATGTCTAGATGCTTACATGTGCAGTAAGAAAAAACACATATTTACATACACACCACAAATGGACTTACAGGATGTCCATATCTAAGGGTGAGATGTACTAAGCATTTGCAGTACATCCTGCCACACATTGATTTGATACCAATCACGCATGTACTAACATATGCGATTAGTACTGCAATAAAAGCTATCCTTTGCGATCTGCGCTGGTCACTGGACTTCCAGGTTTATGACCTGGATCGGATCCCTCTCAGGAAGGATGCAGAAAGAAGCCTATAGGCTTCTTTAAAAGCTGGCGCTACCCTTGCACCAAATCCTGGCTTCCAAGGCTTACTACATATGAAAATGCAGTAAAAGCTCTGGAAATTGTGTTTTACCACATTTTCTCTTTAGTACATCCGTCACTAAATGAGGTACTGTATTCTAGTTTATATTTCCATTGCTAGCCCTAGTGTCACATTTAAAACATATCCCCCATTAAAGCAATAAGAAAACCCCCAAAAATTCTTCCTCCACATTGTCATCAAAACCACAGGAATCAGCTGAGGGGGGAGCTAGGGCTAGGCTGCAGGGTGGGCAAAGATGATATGCTAAACATGCCAACATGATGCATGCGCCGACATTTTACCCTGTTGACATTCTCATGTTCTCATTATGCATGTCATCGTGAGACCTATTGACCTAGCGTATCACGGACAACAAATATTACTTCCAAGGACTGGCATATTTAATTCATTGAGATACAGTATGGGCAGTTCTGACTGCGGCAATAGGGTTTCCAGCTCTACATTGGATTTTTACACATGGTTGATCCACAATTTCTTAATATCTACTGTAGATCACAAAGTATACCTAATAGTATTTTTTTTCAATTAACAGTAAAGGCATCAACCCAAATATACAGCAAGCCTCTTTAGCTTCTGTCAAGTGTGTAATTGTAGCAGTGAGTTTGAATTGGAAACTCCAAACTCCCTCATTAAATACCGTTATTATAATTGGGCTGATAGAGCAGTGTAGGGAAAGGAATTGTAAGCATGCACGTTCTATTTCTGTTTCTGTTACCAAGAGTACAATACTGAATTTACATGCACTGTAAAGTAAGGGAGTATGTTACATATGCATAATAATTTGTATCCATTTGCAAAACTGACATCACTAATTTGTGCCTTATTGAAATGCTTGGATAAAGTTGTGCTTGGATGGGAAACTTTCAGTGCTTTAATTCCAAAAGTGTTTTATTGGGAAAATTTACTAGGGAGTTTAGTTGTGAGCTTGGTTAAACCACTGTTATGGAAAAAAATTGTTATTGGTACTATTGACCTCCCAGTTTGATGCCCATCTCACTAACCTTTATAGGTCGTTAATAATTTTACAGAGATGAAATATACTTTAAATCTTTTGAGTTTAAACAGAAAGTATAAACATTTTATGTATTGGGTCATTGATGTAGTCTAATAACACAGCTGTAAATCCTTGTGTTTCCTTTTAACTCATTAAATATTGAATTTAAGCCTTACAGATATTCAGTACCTGTGCAAGCAAGTTTGCTTTATCCATTTGTTGGTGACTAGGGATGCATAAACTAGTTTGTTTCTAACCACTCTCCCTTTATGGCCAGAGACAAGAACCAAACCAGGAAATCTGCTTTCTCCTTGACCTAGGGCACAACTTTTGCTAATGCAAATAATGGTCTCTGTAGAGAATGTCAAGTTAACAGAAAACACTGTATTGAAAACTTGTGAATTTACGGTGCCCTCGAGAGGTCTTTGCACATTTTTACAAGCCTTGTTTAGTTAAGACACTATACTGTATGTTGGTTAAAATAGTGTACAGGCTGTTACCAATGATAAACTAGATATTGCAATACGATACCCTATTTCCATAAAATCCATTGATGTAAAAGTTCCTATGTAAAGTATACAAATAAATTATCTATCTATCTATCTATCTATCTATCTATCTATCTATCTATCTATCTATCTATCTATCTATCTATCTGTCTGTCTGTCTGTCTATGTGTCCTCATACACCTTAGATTTTGTGCACCACATGATGTGTGATGAATGGCATGAATTAGACACTCCACCATGGGGTGCGATACCCATTATTTCTTACAGTTTCCAGAATTTTGAGTCCTCCTACTCGTATCATAGCCACATACAGATGTGTCCATATACATGTTGCCTCAATACGCCATGCAGTGGGAGATGCCTGGCGTGAGTGATCTGACAAGTCCTGTGCAACTTCGTTAGCATTGGGCATCTTTGTTTTTCAGGAAATGTGTCTTATTTGCATCGCTGTGCAAATAAGATGCACAATCATACTCTGCACTTGCCTATAGCCTGTGTGCAACCGCACCTGTATCTGCATACAAAATGCTACATTACAGTGTTTTCCAGGAAAACACTGTAGCATAGCATTTCGTATGCAGATACAGTTGCGGTAGAACAACATGGAATTGCACAGCCAGAGCAGCACCTCTCAAGCTCCATCAGGTTGGATGGGAAGTGTCGGTGCACAGACATTTTCAGATCTCTCCAGAGATGTTCAATCGGATTTAAATCTGGGCTCTGGCTGGGCTACTCAAGGACATTCACAGAGTTGTCCTGAAGCCACTCCTTTGATATCTTGGCTGTGTGCTTAGATGATCCATCGCCCCAGTCTGAGGTCAAGAGCGCTCTGGAGTAGGTTTTCATCCTGGATGTCTCTGTAGATTGCTGCATTCATCTTTCCCTCTATCCTGACTAGTCTCCCAGTTCCTGACGCTGAAAAACATTCCCACAGCATGATGCTGCCACCGGAATCCGGTCTGAAGATCGACACTGTCTAGGTCAACAATGTTTAGGTCGACCACTATAGGTCAACAGTCATTAGGTCGACAGGGTTGGAAGGTCCCTCGCGCTAATATAATCAAATTGAGGTAACAGGACATGAATATACTCAATACATTAGTTCCTTTATGATATTTTTAATATCTATAAAATCAATCATATAAAGACAAAAGAACATAAAAAAATTAATATGCGCATATAAAACCCCCAATAAAAATATAATAATAATAATTGAGCATAAGAGGTGGATCATATATCTATATTGCTATAATTGACCACAGTGGACTAATCCGATAATTGTAGAAATGTTGATGTCCTTATTTTATTCCTAAATAGGACAGTCCCATAAAGTATGCTTATAAATAATCTCCTGAATTGAATATCTTATAGTGTAGCATGAATGAAGTTTTTTTACTAGTTCATGGAATTATCCATATGCTCACAGAATGGTAAGTTCTCACTAAGGGAGATGTATCCTGAATCCTGGAGGATAAAGTCGAACACCCGGGGCTCGGCGCACCGCAAGCACCTGTTGAATGATAAAGCTCCCGTTCTCCAACCACCGCAAGTGGCGTCCTCCGTCTCCCACTAGACTGTCTCACGTGAGCAGTGCACACACCTTTTGGTGCACTAATTGGGGTTCCCGGTCACTCTACGAAGAAAACGACACAAAAAAACAAAAACCCTCATGTCGACCTTTTGACCTGTCGAACTAGCAAATGTCGACCTAGAAACCCTGTCGACTTTCAAACCCTGTCGACCTAGTGACTGTCGACCTATAGCGGTCAACCTAAACATTGTCGACCTAGACACTGTCGATTTGATGATCCACACCTGCTGCCACCACCATGCTTCACTGTAGGGATGATATTGGCTTGGTGATGGGCGGTGCCTGGTTTCCTCAAAACATGACGCCTGGCATTCACACCAAATAATTCAATCTTTGTCTCATCAGACCAGAGAAGTTTGTTTCTCATGGTCTGAGAGTCCTTCAAGTGCATTTTGGCAAACTCCAGGCAGGCTGCCATGTACTTTTTACTAAGGAGTGGCTTCTTTCTGGCCACTCTACCATACAGACCTGATTGGTGGATTGCTGCAGAGATGGTTGTCCATCTGGAAGGTTCTCCTCTCTTCACAGAGGAATGCTGTAGCTCTGACAGCGTGACCATTGGGTTCTTGGTCACCTCCCTGACTAGGGCCCTTATCCCCCGATCGATCAGTTTAGATGGATAGCCAGCTCTAGGAAGACTCCTTGTGGTTCCGAACTTCTTCCATTTACAGATGATGGAGGCCAATATGCTCATTGGGACATTCAAAGTAGCAGATATTTTTCTGTACCCTTTCCCAGATTTGTGCCTCGAGACAATCCTGTCTCAGAGGTCTACAAACAATTCCTTTGACTTCATGCTTGGTTTGTGCTCAGACATGCACTGTCAAGTGTGGGACCTTATATAGACAGGCGTGTGCCTTTCCAAATCATGTCCAATCAACTTAATTTACCACAGGTGGACTCCATTTAAGCTGTAGGAACATCTCAAGGATGATCAGTGGAAACAGATGCACCTGATCTCAATTTTGAGCTTCATGGCAAAGGCTGTGAATACTTATGTACATGTGATTTCTTAGTTTTTTTAACTTTAAATAAATTTGCATAAATCTCTCAAAAACTTTTTTCACGTTGTCATTATGGGGTATTGTGTGTAGAATTTGGAGGGGAAAAAATAATTGAATCCATTTTGGAATAAGGCTGTAACATAACAAAATATGGAAAAAGTTAAGCGCTGTGAATACTTTCTGGATGCACTGTATAGGTGGACTCTACAGTGGGGATGTAATTGGATAGGAAAGGTTATAAAGGTTACGTGGGTGGTTCCAAAATTTGATAAGCTTGCCTGAAGAGGGGAGTTTTCAGGGAACGCTTGAAGGTTTGGAGACTAGATGAGAGTCTTATTGTGCGTGAGAGGGCATTTCAGAGAGTGGGGGCAGCTTATTGTTGAAATCTAAGTATGTCGTGACTGTCTTTTTCCCACCAAACATTCAATTAGTGTACTTGGAACAGTAAACTTAAGCATATATATTAGGAGGACTGCATATATCTATTACTACATTGGTCTTAGGATAAAATGGTTTAGTATCCTCCCTTCAATTTGAAAACATGCATGAATGTTCCCTATTCTTAAACCGTTCCATGACCCAACCTCTCTCTCTTCTCTCCTATACCTCTATCCCCGTAAGTGGGTTGTACACAACCACCCTCACCATGAACCTTCTCATTGCCAAATCCAAAAATCTTTTCTATTCTTGTCCTCAATTTTATTGCAACATTTACACCGCTAACTAAAGGCCCGTACACACTAGTCGATATAGAAAGCGATATCACTCATTTTTACTCTCCAGAGCGATCTTGCTTACTATATCGCCTGGTGTGTATGCTGCTGACTACGGCTGATGCAAGGCTCCCGCGTGTCATTCACGACCCTCGGTGTCGGCCATGCAGGCAGCTCAATTTAGACTCATCGTCCAAAGCTGCATGCACAACCCGATGCACAAACCTGTGTACCCACCTTAACCCTTTCACCTACAATTTCTCAACCCAATAGGCCTCCATGATGCCGCTTCTTCTATGTCTCGACACCTACAGTACCTCCCCTCCTCTCCCCCTTCCCATGAAAAGGCTATAGGCCTAATTCAGAGCTGCATGCAATTCTGACGTTCATGTAATTGAGTGGATTTTTTGCAACTACGTATGCACAGAAATTCCTAAAAATCCAAATGGTGAGTGCATAACAGTTTATGCACAAAGGCAATGTCTCTTTCTCTGCCCACATTTAGTCCCTCTCCAAATCTTTACTTATGGCATCCCAAACTCCTGCCTCGCCCATCTTCAGTCCATTCCTCACTCTGCTTATCAACCTTATTTTATTTTCTTGCTAGTTGCTGCTCTATCTTTACTGCCCTGCTCTGCCAATTGCTTCATTGGCTCTCAGCTCCCCACAGATTCAAATTCAAACCCTTCTTACTTACCTACAAGGCCTTTAACCCCTTTTGTTTTCCTCCCTAGCCTACAGTAGTTTTCACTTGCACTTTGCTTTGCCAATGACCAACGTCTCTCCTCCTTCCTGATCATACTTGTCTGTACCAGTCTGACTTCTAAGTATGATGCAATGGAACCTTGTAGCACCATACAAAAAAAATAAAAATAATAATAATAATAATAATAATAATAATTATGATTATTATTATTATTATTATTATTAATCATAATAATAAACTAAATGCTCTTGTGCATTTGACTTATGGCATAAGAAATGCCGAAATTTGCAGCCTGTAGTAGTAAAAGAATAATATACAGTAAGGCCAATCATAAAGTTTCAAAGGTATATAAGGGAATGAAGGATATTCTGACAAAGTGCAATACAAAAATATACTGTAGAAAAAGATTGGTAATGATCACTTGTAATGATATGATTAAAAAAATTTTGAGGGGAAAATGTGTATATAGGCCCTCATTCCGAGATGTTCGCTCGGTAAATTTCATCGCATCGCAGCGATTTTCCGCTTAGTGCGCATGCGCAATATCCGCACTGCGACTGCGCCAAGTAAATTTGCTATGAAGTTAGGATTTTTACTCACGGCTTTTTCTTCGCTCAGGCGATCGTAGTGTGATTGACAGGAAATGGGTGTTTCTGGGCGGAAACAGGCCGTTTTATGGGCGTGTGGGAAAAAACGCTACCGTTTCCGGAAAAAACGCAGGAGTGGCTGGAGAAACGGGGGAGTGTCTGGGCGAACGCTGGGTGTGTTTGTGACGTCAAACCAGGAACGACAAGCACTGAAATGATCGCAGATGTCGAGTAAGTCTGGAGCTACTCAGAAACTGCTACGAGGTGTGTAATCGCAATATTGCGAATACTTCGTTCGCAATTTTAAGATGCTAAGATTCACTCCCAGTAGGCGGCGGCTTAGCGTGAGCAACTCTGCTAAAATCGCCTTGCGAGCGAACAACTCGGAATGAGGGCCCTAGTGTATATAAAATAAGATGTCTTCCCCTGACATGTACAGGGCGAGCTGGAGTACATGTCTACACTGTGTATGGCCCCTTCTGGTTGCACCAATGCCGGACAAAGGGGGTAATTCAGACCTGATCGTAGCAGCAAATTTGTTAGCAGTTGGGCAAAACCATGTGCACTGCAGGTGGGCCAGATACAACATGTGCAGAGAGAGTTAGATTTGGGTGGGTTATTTTGTTTCTGTGCAGGGTAAATACTGGCTGCTTTATTTCTACACTGCAATTTAGATTTCAGTTTGAACACACCCCACCCAAATCTAACTCTCTCTGCACATGTTATATCTGCCACCCCCTCCCCCTCCCCCCATGGTGCATATAATTTTCCCCAACTGCTAACAACTTTGCTGCTACGATCAACTCTGAATTACCCCCAAAAAACAGCATGGCCAATTCGTCCGACATATCAGAGCTTACGCAGGTGACAGATATCTCCTCCCATTACAGCTCCCCAGATTGCTCTTCTCATAGCTGATCCTAATGCCTCCCAAATGCCCCATTCCCCCAAATGCCCTATCCTGCCTCCCCTGACTGTACAACCCTGATGCCCAATCTTTCCTCCCAATCTCTCCTTCCCTCACATTTGACCCTGATGCCCGGGATACAGTCGTTAGGTCGACCCAACTTAGGTCGACACTCATTAGGTTGACCACTGAAGGTTGACATTCCCATTAGGTCGACATGGCCGTTAGGCTGCACCATGCCCCCTAAATGGCGGCTTAATGCCGCTGTCCAGCCCCCTCCCGCCCAGTGACCGCCTCTGCCTGTCAATCAGGCAGAGGCGATCGCTACAATACAACAGCCTTCGGCCATCCAGCATGCGCCGGCGCACTGCGGTGACGGCGCATGCGCAGATTCTGCCCGATCGCTGCGCTTCGATAAACTGCAGCGAGCAATCGGGTCGAGTGTGCACTACACAGTACTCTCTCTCCATTTGGACACATACCGATGTGTACTACTTATACCTCTACACCCTAGTCTCCACTCTGAGTTTCACTCACCCTCTTGTCTTTGCTGTATTCTCTTCTAATTAGAATGTTATTTACTTTGTATACCTTGTATCTCCCTGTTTTAAGTTTTCACCACTGTCCTCTGCTGTAGAGCTCTGTAACACGTTACCAATCAACAACAATTATGTTAATAATATTATACTGTAGTTCTACTGTTAATATCCAAAGCTCCTGACTGCATTTCAGCTTGGGATATACAAATATAGAATTCTGTCCAGCTGCACGTGGTTACATATTTCTTTAATGAACTGTACCTATTAGGATTCCCATGTTGTACTACTTAGACATATAATATAAATTAATTCAACGCATGCAACACATTGCATGCTTGCTCATGTTCATGCACTGTGAAATTATTTTTCCATGTCATCAGACCATATGGCTCAGTTTGACAAAAGAACGTTCATGCTAATCCCCAATTATGGAGCTATCATACGGCACAGGGCTGTATAGCAATTCTCGTGATTGGGCAGCAAGGTCTAATAAACTAGTGAGCAGATGGTAACTGAAGAGCATAAGACAAAGGGGGTCATTCCGACCCGATGGCTCGCTGCAGTTTATCGCAGCGCAGCGATCGGGTCCTATCTGCGCATGTGGCGCATGCTGGCCGGCCGAAGGCCGTTGTATTGTAGCGATCGCCTCTGCCTGATTGACAGGCAGAGGCGGTCGCTGGGCAGGAGGGTGCTGGACAGCGGCGTTAAGCCGCCGTTTAGGGGGGGCGCGGTCCGGCCAATGCAGGCGTGACCAGACCATTGGGGGGGCGGGCCGCGGCGGCTGCGCGACATCACACGCAGCCACTGCGCTGGCCAGGAGTTACTCCTGAAGTGCAAAAGCATCATCGCTGTGCGATGCTTTTGCAATTCTGCGGGGGGGGGGGGGGGGGGCGGCACTGACATGCGGGGTGGACTAGCCCTGTGCTAAACATCCCCCCGCATGTCTGAGTGCCTGATCATAGCTGTGCTAAATTTAGCACAGCTACGATCAACTCGGAATGACCCCCAAAGGCAAAGTCCAGTAAACAATCCAGGGTTTTGGTACATTGCTTATCACATATTAGCCACATAGCTATGGAAACACAAGTCCAGATACATAGAACCACTTTGGTACAAGGGTAATTCAGAATGGTCCAGAAAACAATCTGATTTAGTACACAGCTAGTCCACATAAAGTGGCAAGCAGAAAGGTAGTCAAGAATGGAAGCTAGATTTACCATATCTCCATAAATAGAACTTAATGACCTAGCACTTAGTGCCAAATGAGTTCCCCTTTATAGGCCAAGGTGGTTTGTCTCAGGGTCCAGATAGGTTTCTCCACTCTACACATGCATGTACTGGAGACCATGTTGACAGGAGCTGCCTCACCATTTACGGTCCTGAGCATGGATGTCAAATGCCCAAAAGCCATGATATATAGACAACTCTTTGAAGAACAGTCTCCTTACCTTAAAGGACCATGCAAGTACAACAGTGCAGAATTTGACAATGAATGAAAACCAAGATGTACTCTATATTATTGGTATATTTTCATATACACAGATAACTAACTCATATACATCTGATCTTTAGCACAGTTATTTTCTCCTGATATGAAAGCAGAGACTTGCACAGACATTACATAAGTGTATTTTACCATGTGACCATATCAAGATATAGCCTGAAGTCACCACATACTGTAGATCACCTGTGACTATGGTATACTGTATGCATGAATTCAAATGATCTAACCCAATCAATCAATTTTGGGGTTACATGCAGCAGAGGAACGGAGACTAACGAGGCTCACATATTCACCGGGGCACCCTCACGGCTGTACTTTGTTGCTAATGCCGTGCCATTGCACACCTATATGCATGGACTATACAGGACCAGAATGTATCATCAGGTAGAAGTAATTAAGCAATAAGGAATGCACCATAAGAAGAGTCCAGCAGGTCAGCTAGGAGAATGGCAGAAATGTTATGTATATGCAGAGCTTAAATTAGTGGTATGCAGTTGATGTCTCTGCCAAGCGGGTGTTACAGTTGATCTGAGTACGATGGATACACTAACTGGATTATTAGATCCAAATGAATAGTAATAAACATGAGCCAAAAGGGTCTAAAAAAATACAAGCAATTGCAGATAATTCAGCACCTCTAAGGTACAGAGGTCAAGTTTACATACCACGCTCACTGAGCAGAGGATCGGGCCAGCAATGTCCGCAATTACAACTGGTGGGCTTGTATGCATGCATGCCCCCTGTTATAGTATGATGGGTCCCGAGAGGGGTACCATCTAGAAGAGCCTGACCAGCAATGCCACTGAGAGCAACCAAACTACAAGCTGTACTGTACCTTGTATGTGTACCAGAATATTTAGCGTGTGACAAAATTATAGGGGAAGCAGTTGGCTTCCTGAAGGACGGGATCCCGGTGGTCGATATACCAACGCCAGGTTCCCAAAGGAGAACACAATCCTGGCATCTAGATACCAACGCCTTATGGCATACCGACGTCACAATACCAACAGCTGGCATCCCGATCGTCCTGACTGTGGGACGCGCTGGCGGGAGAGGTTAGGTTTAGGCAGGAGAAGGAGGGTTAGGGGGCAGGGACGGGAAGATTAGGGTTAGGTAGCGGGAAGGAAGGGTTAGGTTTAGGCACAGAGAAGGGGAGGTTAGGGTTAGGCATCAAGTGGAGAGGGTTAGGTTTATGCAGTGGGGAAGGGAGGGTTAGGGTTAGGCACCTCCCAGGATGGTTAGGTTAGGCACTACCGGGGAGGGTTAGGTTTAGGCACCCACAAGGGAGGGTTAGGGTTAGGCACCACAGAGGAGGGTTAGGTTTAGGCACCCACAAGGGAGGGTTATGGTTAGTGTAGGGGGCAGAGGGGGGTTAGGGTACTTTAGAGAGGGCTGTTGGGATTCTGATGGATGGGATGCCGCTGTCGGTATTCTGACCGCCAGCATCCCGTTCATCGGGAAATCATACTGAATCCAGCTATAGTAATGATAATGGTTTTACAAATTACTTTTAAAAATAATTGCAGGGCAATGACTCTAAAAGAATGTTTTTGTAACAGCAACCAATTAGTTGATTTTGAATTAATTGCTATAAATTTAATTTCACTTTTGTGTCAGTATGTTGTGTTTTTTAGCTACTTATACTGTATATGGAAAACAAATAGACTACTGCTTAGCATAGCACAGAGACCCAATATAGCTGCACTTCTCATTGCCTAACGTTTCTGGGGCATCTCAGGCCAATACATTTCATTTACAGTTTCTATGGTTAGTTGTATTCTAATTAACCAAGATACAAAAAATTCTTAGATGTATCTTTCCATAATTAAATCCAGTCGTTGTATGTATCATTTTAAGTAAATTTATCATAGGCAGCAATCTTGGATTAAATTACTAAAGGCAATATTCAGAGATTTACAAAACAGTCCATCCTGTGACACGTCACATAGTCATCTTTACTAAAATGTTTAACTTATTTAAACTCAAGATTTTTATCTCTCTAAACAACAAACCCCATGTAAAATGTAATAGTGGGGGTGATTCTGACCTGATTGCTGCTGTGTGTTTTCGCACAGCTGGCAATCAGCGATTAACTGCACAGGCGTATGCACTGTAATGCGCACGTGCGTCAGCAAACAACAGGCATCGCTGGTCAGCAACAGGCTGGTGCGAAAATTCTAATCGCACAGCCATTCGCATGCCAATTGACAGGAGGAGGTCGTTTGTGTGTGGTAACTGACCATTTTCTGGGATTGTGAGGAAAATGCAGAAGTTCTCAAGATTTCTCAGGGAGGGTGTGTGACGTCAGCTCCGGCCCCGATCAGCCCGTTCTGATCGCACTGTAGGAGTAAGTCCTGGGCTGCTCACTCACTGCACACACAGGGCAAATCATTCAATGGTGAGTGAGCTGCGAACGGATTTGCAGCTGTCCGCTGACTGAAGGTTTTTTTAGCAGCTCACCATACACATGTGATCGCACACCTGCACATTGACGCCCCTTGGGCGGCCTCTATCTAATCGCAGGGCAACTATTTTAGCAGCCTAGCGATCAGGTCTGAATCACCCCCTGAGTTTAATGTGCATTGTTCCTTTATCAGTTGTGTCTTCTCCATTAAACATTTCTATGAAATGCTAAACTGTAGGTATTTCATTTAGTATGTGTTGATTCTTTGAGATAAGGCTCTAATAAATTCTGATAATTCCATTAAATTAATTGTAGCGGGTACCAGATGACCTTGATCAGACAAATGTGAATTTCTAAGGATGAAGGAACTCGGAATAATCAGGCTGTTTTGACACCCGTTAATGACTCAGACATTTCATTTACAATGTACATTAGCATGTTGGTAATATTTTGGTGACAAGAAGAGTCCAGTGTATAAAAGTGATTATATGATTGTATCACCCATATGGGATGCAGTTAAAATTGCGGCTGCCGAAATCCCGATAGCCGTCATTTTCCCGATGTCCGGCATCCCGACACGCCCCTTTTGTTCCACTCATTTGGTGGGTCCGCGCCACCAACCGAGTGGGAACAGAACCTGTGGCGAGCTAAGCTTGCCTCGCTGACAGGATGGGATGCCGCTGTCGCTATACTCACAGCTGTCATCCTGTCTGCCAGTATATCATACCGGATCGCACCCATAAATGTCATTTCAATTACTAAATGCTATTTATCATTTATGTGATATGTTAAAAAATGTAAGGTCATTAATGCACTTTACTGAACTTGTTACATCTATTGTCCAGCGGATAGGGTGATATTAATGTCTTTTTTGAGCATCACCTGTTTTATTTTCGATCCGCCACATTGTTAGGATGCCATTAATTTACCGGCTGTCAGGATACCGGCTGTTGGAATACTGATGCAGCAATCCCAACAACTGTCACAATGTCGGTGCAGGAATCCCGAAAAGGTCGGGACACTGACCTCGGAATCCCGACTGTCAGCATCCCGACATATGTAAGTATAGCACCATTGCTAGGTTAGGGGTGGCTGCAGGGAAGATAGGGTTAGGTGTAGGAAGCGGGGGGGGGGGGGGATTTAGACACTGCCACAGGGAACTTAGGTTTAGGCACTATAGGGGGAGGTTAGTGTTAGGCTGCGGGAAGGGAGGGTTAGGCTTAGTGGAGAGGGGAGAACAGCCCAACTCACCCCGTCCGGCTTTCTAAACTTTGGGATACCAGTGTTGGTCTTTGGACTACCAGTATCCCTAATACTTGCCCACATTTTTGAACTCCTCTGCAGGAGAAGCCATGAGACTAGTTGGATCTGACCACTGAGGGTGTAGAGCTGTATGTTTTGTGACATTAAGTTGCACTCCCATCGGGTCTAAAAAAACTGGATGGGGTCAAAATGACCCGATTCTCACAGAATTATGTTATATTGGCCACACCCCTCTCCACTGATGCACGATTCCCAGCACTACTCTCCCCATCTGCCCAATTCACTAGGAGATGGGTGGGATGCGGGAGATCCTATTACTCTTCCATGGTCTGGGGGACAATGAAAAAAAATAGGGAGATTCCCAGACATTCCAGCAGAGTAGGTAAGTATAATGTGGGCTGAGGCTTTGTCTTTACCACCTCCAAGACATGTATGAAAAATGTTCTTTAAGTCACCACCCTTACCTTAGAATGTACTGTATAAATACACTATATCACCCCTTGGATATACTACTACTAATAATTATAATAATAACAACAAAAATAATTGAATATATAATATATTTAAATATCTTATCTCACAAAATTAAATCTGGTTTTATTATTTGGGAGCAATACAGTGCATGCAAGGGCATTCAGAAAGGAAGACTAAATTCCACACAGCTGTTTCCTCAATTTACACCTTCTATGTACTTATCTATACATTTAGGACATTTACTGTAAATATTAAATATATTATTACGTGGTTATTTGCATCAGTGTGATTGCGAGAAGTATGCCTGCGAATGGGCCTGTGTGCTGCATATGCGCCTCATGACGATGCATTCGCACCAGTGACTATTCAAGGCTAGCTTCGAATAGTCGCATTGCAGCAAGGATGAGAGAGGACTTTTCTGCATTTGCAAGTGACAATGTATTTTTAGAAAATACCAGTACTTTTTTTGATCATTCTTTATATTAACTAAAAATGTAAAATACAATATTTACCAAAATTATCAAAAAAAGCAGTTTTCTTGTTGAAATTCCAAGACAGTGAACCAAAAGCGAATGCAATTTTATACATTGTGGTTCTCGCTTCGGTATTCATTTACCATTCCATACTTGCCCAACAAGGACAACCATTTTTTTTATTAGGAAACCCATCACATTAAATGTGCGGACAGCTTTTTTTAATTGGACACAATGGCCCATAAGCAGTAGGTTGTGATTTGCTGGCCCCAACATTACTTTGGCAAGATGCCTTCTAGATTTAAATAGGCAATTAATTGTATTTAATCTAGCCACTAGAGCAGAGGTTCTCAAACTCGGTCCTCGGGGGCCCACACAGTGCATGTTTTGCAGGTCTCCTCACAGAATCGCAAGTGAAATAATTAGCTCCACCTGTGGACCTTTTAAAATGTGTCAGTGAGTAATTAATACACCTGTGCCCCTGCTGGGTTACCTGCAAAACATGCACTGTGTGGGCTCCCGAGGATCGAGTTTGAGAACCTCTGCACTAGAGTATCTCGCCAAAATCACAATGAGACCAGCAAATCACAACTTATTACATAGGGGCAAGTATGAAGGAGATCTAAAATTTAGATATGTAGAATTCCATCTTTTTTATCTGTTGGTTAAGTCATTGGTGATCACCAGACAATAACCAATAAGCAGAAAATTGTTTTAAAGACGAGGATCCTCGCTTTCTAAAAGGGTTCTCCCATGTGTACAAGCAAGTATGAGGGGGGAGGGGAGGCTCATTGTGCTCTAGCTATGAAAAATTTAATTAATGGTGTTCTATGATATTATTTGGTTATCAGGGGTAATCACCAGACAATTCCTGCTATGTGGCACCATCATTTGTGTACAGGTGATATTCTTGGCACCCTAATATGGAAATGCGTATCTTTTCTGTAGCGCAGGGTAATATTTTCTGAAACTCCTTGATGATTACCAGACAATAAGTACTAAGAGGCCTCATCACTGGAAAGAGAGGACCCCCCTCTTTCTAATGTGGGTGCCCCTTAATTAGAGAAAGCCAGTTTGGGGGACATCTTTCGCTGTTCCTGGACTCCATGATTTTTCTGTAGGGGATCAATGTCTGGTGATCACAAAGAATGCTAGACATTAGTCTTCCTTGTGCAACTAGTTTGAAAGAGGGTACTTTGCACTTGTATATGAGGGTACCCATATCCATCTAGCTGCTAGTGTTGGGGAGATAGGACTTAAAATCCCCCACTCCATCTTTTATATTGAGTGTAACAGCATCACTTCCTGATCCATCCTCACAGTTGCTGACAGTCTCCATTGGTCCAGAGCAGGGAATAACTAGTGTATGATCCATCACAATTGCAGCGAGTGTGGCCCTGAATGGACCACAAAGAAAAAATACATGGCATATATGGGATTTTGCTAAACAGGCTAAAACAGTGGTGTAAACATGCCCATACATACATATTGGGAGTTTCTTTTTGCCAAACACCTATTGCACACCCATCTCTATTTAGGGCAAGTGAGCTTTGTCCTCCACAGTCTTAAGATACCTTACAAGTCAAAGATGAGTCTCGCTGTTAACCACATTCAGAATCCAGGGATACTATTCAGGGCCACTATCTTAAAATATGTTTATAATCCTTTTTTCACATGAAAGTTTAACATAGCAAAGCATTTCAATAGCAAAAAACATACAAATGTAATTTGAAAACTTCTCTGAGAATTTTAGAATGGCAATATACATATTAAATGAGGCTCCATCTTCATGTATGCCACTACATGGCAGTAAAATTCTGAAGAAAAAAATGTGAAATTAAAATATTTCGTTTTCAATTCTCATTATTCCATTTAATTATTTTTTTTTATTCATGAAGCCTCTTAGAAAAATATCACTTCTGAAAAACTCCTTTTTTAGCGGAGCAGCTTTTTTGGAAAAGTTATACTTTTCCTGCTGCGGCCTCACACTGCGCATGCGCAATTCAAAGACAGGCTCCATTGGTCCCCAGCCCCCCCCCCCCCCCCCCCCAAGCGGCCATCCACTTGTTCTCCCCGGACCCGTCCAGCACCCGTATGCAGAATGCCGCCGCCACTGCTCACTGCACCCTGGCTCCCCAGCCACACAGTGAGGTGAGAGCTCTGCTGCAGCCCCCTCTGCCGCGACCGACCATTATCTACCCTGTGCTCAACCGCGGCCCCCTCACTTTCCCCAGGCCGCACTGTCAGCCCGGAGGTGAGCGCTACAACAGCACGTTCCCCTCCACCCACCCTAGGTTGCGATGTAACTGTGGTTCCCCGGGACCTTATTGCCAAGGCTGCCGGCTGCGCTCTACAGCCATGGATCCCCCCTCCTCTCCCCCTACCTCTCTGCTGCACAAGCTGCCGTGTAAACCATCTCAGGATGGCAAACAGTTTCCCATTCAAACTCAGAAAATAAAGTATTTTCGAAGTTTGATGAATATCACAATTTCTACACTCCCTGGGGAGTGTAGAAATTGTGACATTTAGAGGATGATGAAAATGCCCCTAAATCTCCTGTTTACTGCAGATGTTATCTTCTATGACTCATATGTTTCTCTAGTGAGAGAATTCCCCATGCAAATAAAAGGTTTATAATAAATGTATTTTTTCCAAGTCTGGGAAGTCATTTTTAATAAAATACCATGATTAGTACTAGAATCATGACAAGATATCATGATGATGAGCTCTATATCCATGGTTGTTGACTTTCTGGGGAGAGGGCAGCCAGATCGCCATAGCGGGGGAAGGTGTGGGGTGGTGGTATAGTGGGTGGGGCAATGGGCAAGGCATGAAAGGTGGTGCCGGCATTGTAGAGTGAGGGCGTCACTGCGGTAATGCAATTCAGTGCAATTTACTAGGTAAGTGGCCGGTTAACTATCGGCCTGCTCCAGGAGGTTTGCCAACTTTTCTGGGTGTGCCGCCCAATTTTCGGGAGCCTCCCGGCCATTCAGGAGAGTAGGTACATACATACCTGTCGATATCTGCTATAGCTTCCAAACACACATAGGGGCCTATTTATCAGTACACAGCATTAAGGCAGGTATCAATTTGGTAATAAATTACATAATGTGGAAGATATGGAGTCAGGAGGTTGACAATCACTATATGTACAGTCATAATTTAGACACCATAATGTCGAATGGTATCATGTCCACATGGTTAAAATGTTGACATTTTACATGTCAGCCTACCATGTCGACATACTTAAAAATGTCGACAAATGACGTGTACATAGTCATAATGTCAGCAATACAAATGTTATGGATTTTATTAGGGTTAATATTTAAAATATGTGTCACCATTGTGAACAAGTCGACATGTTGCAAGTCGACATTGTTCATGATACAATGGACATGTTGACATGTACTTCGTTGATATAGAGTTCCTGTTGACATCATGGAATCTACAGTAAGATTGTCAACATTTTTAATATGGATTTTTATATATGATATGTAACTACTGTATATATGATATAGGGAACACTGCTCATATAATTATATAAGGACATTGCAGACATAATTGTGTACTGGAATTATTAGAACGTAACTGTGCCTTGAGGTATAATCATGTGTCTAGTTGTGTGAGGCGCACTTCAGGCCTCATAACCAGTATTTCTCTTTTAGTCCTGCCAGTCTGTTTGTGGAGAGTCAAGTATTTCTGATGATCACTGCTGCTATATAATGGCAATAGTGTGCCCTGCACTGTATTGTATTATAAAATAATCAGAAGTCACCAGGGTGTTCCATTTAAATATATATTGTATGATCATATAAACATACCTCCCACTGTCATTATGTTAGGTGTGACAGTGCAAATCTGGAAGTCTATCCCACAATCCTGACTACCAAGACTTTTGTCTCAACTGCTAGGACTGTTTAAAAGTATGTCACATCCCCACTGCTGCATGTGGCAACATAAGAATGTGTCTGGGTCTGCTTAGAGCATACTTACCTATTCTACCAGAAGGTCCAAGAGATTCCCAAGTTTTAGGTAGTCCCCCAAACCCCCTGAAAGTATGGGAGGATCTCCAGCATCTCTGCCACTTCCTAGTGATGTAGGCAGGATGGGGAGAAAGTGCTGGGATTCTTGATAGTTTTAGCCGCCTTCGCATGGACTGGCGATTCACTGCATTTTACTGCATTGGGGCAGGGCTTAATGACATGAAGAGCTCCCATCCGGAGTGGTCATCTGCAACTACTCTCCAGGAGGACACATTTATAGTCGGCAAGTGTTATAGGATCATGCCTACGGTACATATTTCATAGGGGATCCATCCCTATGGATCTGAGTGTGTAAAAGATGGAGATTGAGGGCATATGTGGGTGTTTTTAGTAATAAAGTCCTTTTTCTAATGTGTCCTTTTTAAAAAAACAAAAAACATTTTTATAGGTACGCGACAAGTCCCAGGAGGCCCTGCGCACTTGTGGTGGTACTCCAAGTGCCTGAATGTCCTGGCAGCCATTTAAATTGGGCATGACTTAGATAGCTTGTATGTGTACTGTACCAGTAAAATACAATATTACTATTATTATTAGAAATTTTCACGCATGCAGAGTTTTAATAAAATCACTGAATCAGGTCCCCGTCATTAATTACATCTCATATCTCTTAACACAGATCAGATATAAGAGGGAGCACAGGGGCAGATAGCAGTGGGGGCACAGGGTCAGCAAGCAGAAGGGCCACAGTGGCAGATAGCAGAAGGGGCACAAGGGCAGCTGGAGCAGGGGGGACAAATCATGGGGGCAACTGAAACAGAGGAAGGGATGACCGAAGATGGGGACAGTTGGTGGAGAGCAGGCACAGGAACATAACACGGAGTGGGCTGCTGCTGGGTACAGACCCCTGTGCTCACCTCTGACACTGGTAGCACTGACCTGGCGCCCTGGGGCTGATAAGAAAATTATTTACAGAGAAATGCAGATACTGGGACTTTCTGGCTTCATCCAGCACTTTTTGCAGCCCCTGTGTCACTCTTCCATCTCCTGTTGCTCTAGGGTCACCCACAGCAGCAGCTGTTCCCCGGCCATGCATGCAGTTCCTCCCCTCTGACTGACACGTCCCCGCACTTCTGTCTGTTGGATCCAATAAGTGGCCTGTTACCATGGTAACTGATTGAGGGCGGGATGTACTATATGTCATCGCCGCCCCTCGCCGCCTACCGCAGTGATACTAATCGCATATGTACTAACATATGCGATTAGTATCGCAATGCGGTATAGGAGACCCCCGCGATGATGTGTGCAGGGGTCGGCGGGGGTCAGCACGGGTCTCCGTCACCTCCCAGACCCGGGAGGTGACGTGTTCAGAGAGTCCCCGGGATCCTCCTCCTCCCCCCTGCAGCCCAAAGTAGATAAGGCTGTGCTGCGGGGGAGAAGGAGGAGGGGGGCCGCAACAGCTCAGTGACACACAGGTATGCTGGGGGGAGAAGGGTCGTCGTGAGCGGCGCGGGGGGGAGCGACGGGATGCGGCAGTAAGAATCCCATAGGCTTTTATAGGGTATCGCCATAAAAAGATGGCGATACCCTATGGGGCGAAAACGCGGTGGTCGGGGGTTAGTACATACGAAAATGCGGTAAAACAGGGTTTTACCGCATTTTCCTTTTAGTACATCCCGCCCTGCCTGAGAAATACTGCCTGTTATCACGGTAGTGGTCACTGATTGGATCCGACATCAGACAGCTTTTGTTTTCTGATCCGAGCCCAGCAGGAAGATCTGAGTTGGATTCACCTGGATTCTCTAAGTTCAGGGGTCTAAGGTTTCAGGAAAACGAACCCACTCATCTCTAATTATTATCTATTTATTATTAACCCCACACCCACAGCCCAGGTGTGTGGGGAATTACCCTAGTGCTATAAGCAAGAGAAGGACCCACATGTTATCTTGCAGACCTGACTTCCCTATCGAGTCCAGCCTCATGCTGATTAGTCTAAGTTCAGGGGTCTTCGGTAAGGTTGATGGCAATATGGCAGCGGGAACCCATGCTGCATGTCAAGTCAGGGCTTGTGAAACCTAATTCTGATTAGGGACTCCGTGGTCTTTGCATTCAACCGAATCCCCCCCCCCTTCCACACACACACACACACACATACACACACATACACACAGACAGGGCCGGCGCCACCACTAGGCAGCTTTAGGCAGCTGCCTATGGGCGCAGACCACTGGAGGGCGGTGCCGCACGCTGCAGATGAGTGCCTCCTATATTACTCAGTTCCTCCTCTTCCTTAAGAGATGAGGAGCAGGGATGCCATGGCCGCCCACCTGTTATCAGCCGGCACAGCAGTACTGACAGTGTAAGTGTATATAACCTGTCAGCCGCCTCTCCTTATGTACATTGTCTGCTCCTCTCTCTGCAGTCCTCGCTCCCCCCCCCTTTTCCCCCCTCCGTGACAACACCTGTGATTGCAGTGACGATATGCATGCCACGATCATGAATGGGTAACTAAAGCTGTAGCGGATCAGGGAGGGGTGGGGAGGCGACAAAGTCCATACTTGATCCTCTCTCTGTGCAGTCCAGTACTAAGCAAGTTAAGATCTCACTGTACAGACCCCCTACCCTGTGATCTACGGAGATCAGCGGCAGCCTCTCTGCATGATTTATTAGGCTGTGCTGTGAACGGAGCTCGGAGGTGGTGGGGAAGGGCTGCAGTGTCCATAAAGTTATTACTGTACTGTGTGCAGCCAGCTCCCAGCATGGGACTGGGCTAAGCACAAGGAGGCATAAGCCAGACCAAACCAGGGGTGAGGGGTGCTGAACATTCAGCTCATGAATCCGAATAGGCTGAGCAGCAGTTTGCTGAGGGACAAGTAATAGCAGCCAGCAGCAACAGCAGGTGTGATCCTGTCCCTTCTCTCTCCTGGCCACATTATACCCACTGTAATCTGCACATCAAGCAGTATGTACTCCCTGCCCTGCTTCACGCAGGTAAGTGGCTGCAAATATGGGCACTTAGCAGTGGCAGGCACGTGGCTATTGGCACCATCCTGTGACTACTTAGAGCAGGGTCTGGTGTTGTTGTTCCTGGGCATTGTGCATGGGAACTTCCTGTATGTGTCTGTACATAGGGGGGGGGGGAGGGTCTAACACTAACATGCAATCAAAATTTTGCAAACTGCAGTCTCTGAGGTATGACTGCATTTCCCAAATGCTCAAAGCTCTGGAAAGGTGACTGATAGGCACAGCCAAGGATGTGGTGCTGATATGACGGAGAAGCCCCTCCTGTCTTAAGTGCCCTGGGCCTCCCAAAGGTCTAATCCAGCACTGGTCTTGCACACCCTGGGTACACCTGCGGCATTACAGCAGTAACCTGTCCTGATGTTTACACTATGAGTCAGCACACTGTGCAGGATGGAGATGTATCTTGGATCCTGGCGGTCAGCATCCTGGTGGTCAGAATGCCAGCTCCGTAATCCTGACACCTGTCAGAAAGCCGACGGCAGCATCCCAACAGCCGGGATCCTGAACGAAAGTTAGATTACGGTTACGCTGCAGTGGGTGGGTGGCTTAGAGTTAGACTGTGGGGAGGGATAGGGTTAGGCTGCTGGAGGTTAGGGTTAGGTTTAGGCTGCAGGGAGCGAGGGTTAGAAGGAAGATTAGGGTTCTCTTACTGAAGCTCCCCTGTCGAGTTTTAGCCAGTTCGAATGCCGGAATCATTGTTCTGACCGCCGTCATCCTGACTACCACTATACGATACCCAACCTGCGGGATGTACTAACAGGAAAATGTGGTAAAAACCCAGTTTTGGAAGTTTTGCCACATTTTCTGTATGTACTAAGACCCAGACGCCGGGGTTCCGAAGGGGGGAGAGTAGTATTATGTAGCTTTGCCTAGGGTGCCTAGAAACCTAGCACTGGCCCTGCACACAGACAAATAAATAAATATACAGTACATGGCTGCACAGAAAGCTCTTTACACAAATATGCCCGATAAAAGCAACTCACTTATTGGACAGGATTGAGACAATTTTTGTGGCTTGAAAATCTGTTGCTTAGTAAATATGGTGATTTCCATATTTAAAAGGAAATGTGCTTCTTTGGGCTAAAGTGTGGTTTCATTGTGGGAATCAGCTGAGTAAATTATCATGAGAAAACCAGCAGAAAATTGCTGTTGTTCTGCTGGGATTACAAACATGCCACTTAATATTTTTTTCCCTCGATCTAGTTCTTATAGCCACTTCAACAGTGCTGAGATACTTGATAAATTGATGATGAGGTAGGTTCAAATTATTATTATTATTTGATTGTTATATGTTATTAATGCTACAGTATACATAAACACATTACACAAATTGAATTACAGTATCTTTATTTTATTTTTTATGCCAGCAAATGATCTATATATGAGTGGGATTTATTCAACAAAATTAAAGTTTTAATTTCACAGACAGAATGAAGGATGTAACTTATGTTACCGTAGGTTGTTTTGCCGTTTCATTTAAATTCATGATAAACACCAACTGTACTCACTGTCAATGTCTTACCCCTTTGATCTCGGTTGTAACCTTTCAGAGCTAGTGTCATTTTTCAGTTGAACCTGGAACTGATTATTTTTTCCCCCTCCCTTAAAGGAAAAGTCAGCTTCAGAAACTGTAAAGGCCATTTGGTCATTGCTAACAGCACTTTATTTAATATGTGTGTTCTGAGAAGCGATGATAAAAATGTGTGGGTATAGCCAGATCACAAAAGGGAGGATTAAAATGAAAGCCAGGTCTACTGTACATCATTATACATGCTAAAAGAGATGATCTGATCCAAACCAAAAAAGCACATGTAGGCATAAAAGTAACTTAAGTATTAAACTGACAAATATGTGAAGTGAAGTTTATACAGTACATCACTACCGTGTACAATTGATAAGATACCATTTATTTAGTAACATTAGTGTTGTAAAACTTGATCTTTTGTATTGAACTTTCAGATTTAAATTTTACTTTCATAAGTTCCATAAAATAAATATAACATCATTAAAAAAAAAAAAACTAAAAAAATTAGCTCTAAACATCAGTGCAAAGATGGGGCTTCTCGCTATCTATCATGGGCTATTAGCATGCTATTGCCAAAGTGTTTTGCAGACTATCTTCAGCAATAGCCTTCCCCATCTGTTAGCCTATTTAACAATAAACCTCATAATGGCTGAGGGCCGTACCTTCCTAATAACAGTGAAACATTAAAACAACTTATACTAAAAATAATGACACAGAGACTTGCACTTTGGCAGAAAACTGTTAGCTATTTATTAAATAAACTAGGTGCTTCATCGCGCCCTACGGGCGCTCTTCACACTGTCGAAAGGGGCTACGCCCCCTTAACCCCTGCACGCCTTGCTGCGGTTCAATATTTGTATGAGTGGATAGAGGGGATAGAGAGACGCGGGCCGGTAGGGAGGGGATAGATAGAAGGGGGGCGGTATAGAGGGGATAGAGAGATGCAGGGCGGCAGGGAGGGGATAGAGAGACGCAGGGCCGTAGGGAGGGGATAGAGAGACGCAGGGCGGTAGGGAGGGGATATATAGAGACGCGGGGCGGTAGGAAGGGGATAGAAAGACGCGGGGCGGTATGGAGGGGATAGAGAGACGCGGGTCGGCAGGGAGGGGATAGAGAGACGCGGGGCGGTAGGGAGGGGATAGAGAGACCCGGGGCGATAGTGATAATGCTGATTTAGATTACCTTATAACCTTCACAATAATGGGTAAGAGACACAGTACGCAATTGGCGTATGGGGTACCGTAAGGGTACGCACTTAGCGTAGCATACGCTCGGCCGTGATCGAGACGCACATGCGGCACGCTCGCTCACAGCTTAATGCGTGGTGTCGAGCATGGTATAGGCGAGCGACTACCGTAATGCTACGCTACCAGCGTAGTGGACGCTCGAGACCACGAGGAGATCACGAGCGGCGCAGATGCTCACAAGATGATAATCAGTAAACCTTGAATGTAACACACAGAAAGAATACTCTTATACTGTAAACCTTGTACTGAGACACTGTAGCGATATAACGCTGCTTAACTTTGTTATTGCTAAAGCTGTTTGAGCGATCGAGACGCTCCTATTACCCTCTGCAATGTAATGAACACACGATACCGTGCTAAGGATCCAACACCTTTACTAACAAGCTTTTAGTTATATCGAAAAGGGGTAAAACAGTTTACAAGTCATACACTACAAGCTAACATATAATTGTAACAGAATATCTAGACAGAAATATACAATAACGTTACAATCTTAAACTAAACAGAGAGAGAGAGAATGTGGCCAATACAAACAAAGAGCGAGATAATCACAGAGAATTACTTACACACACTGGGAACGATCGCAGCGCAGCCTGGTACCAGCTCCGAGTTAGTCAATATGAAAACCGTTTGTGGAGAGTGGGTGAGTTGCCCAGGCTGGCTGATCTTATATACACTGAGTACAGTATACTACAAAGGGACCTACAATCTCATTGTTCATTGGACACTGGAATGTCTCCTTGCATCATATCAAAAGGTCATAGGTTAGTTTGAACAGGTGGGCTGTGACTATTTCAAACAGCTCAGGTGGGAGGGAATCTCCGGATTCCCGCCGCATGGATAATGAATCGCAAATATATGAAATGTCCAGAATCTACTAATGGCCATAACTATACGCAGGAGCGATTAATCTTTACCTAACCAGCACCGGATTGTAGCTATTAAAATGTTCTTTAGTTAGGTACCAGACACAGCTGTTCAAACCCTGTCTGACCCTTCATACCATATAAAGAGGGATTCCCAAGTCCGTGAACAAGTCACATTAAACAAACTTACAGTTATCACTAAGGGGAACATTATCTATAAAACATACTATGTGGTGTTATTATTTAACGATTGAGTCGCCCGCTAGACGCACACAAACTCTACCGTAAATGCACATACCACGCGCTCGAGCGCATGGCCGAGGCGCCATCACGCGGCTGCGAGTATCCGCACGCACGGAAGAGAATGTGCACGTGCAGCAGGCACGCGCATGAGGTGAATATATGGCAACGCGCAGCGTGATATTTTTCTGACTTTGACAGTCCACCCTTTGGCAGTCATAAATAACTGCCACTTCCTAAAAACAGTTCAAAAAGAGAAAAATATATGTCATGTAAAAATACATTTCTATGATTGGGTAAGGGAGAAGAGAAGAAGGTGGGAAAAAGTATGACCTAGTGAGATAGTAGAAGCATGTGTGTATGAGTCCATGTTTGAGGGGTCATGTATCATCGTGCCGTACGTGTTTTAAATCAAGCTTCGAGGTATTGCGAAGTATACATTTGAATTCCTTCTTATCCCGTAGTACGGGTCTGTGGAAGGGCTGTCAAACTTTACCGAGCTCTTTTCGGCTTTTGGTTGCAACAAAATGGGGGAGCACATTTTAGTTGATGATACATGAATGGGGGGATATGTGAGTGCTGATATCTGTGCCTATATTCCCTATCGACTATGTGTGTCATTACCTGAAGGTTGTAGAGATGAAGATAAGAAGCAATTATGGTAAATGCAGTCATAAACTATGTGAGTTTAATATACATTTGTTGATTGAGGTCTTGTCTGATGTCTTGTCTCGATGTATATGTTGACTGTAGTCTCCCGATGCTTTTGCTATAATTGCTTGAGCAAAAAGCTTTCTCAATGTCCATAGACTTACAATCTTTGAAGTGTTGGGCTATCGTAAAATTTTAGAGTCACTAGGGAAAATGGGGGTTTATGGCATTGTCCATCAATGGTCTGTGTAAAAGGTTGTCAAATTCTTCTTCCAAGCGGGTCTTTGTACCTTGGAGGAAAACAAAGGAGAAACGGGTGAAAGAAACGGACCGTGGAATCACATTTTCATCACAGCATTGTCTCTATTGTTGGGTCATACATCAAATTAGTCGTTGTTAATACAGTGTCCTTGCTTCTTAAACTCATCACTCGGGCACTACGTTTACACCTCGTTAAAACCCGAACGCATCTAAATATCAGACCAACCAATATGGCGACTCCGAGAATACACAAAAGAAATTTCCCTACATCCATGATAATACCTTGGGCCCATTCTCCTAAACCAGAGAACCAATTTCGTGGGTTCAACCATGACACCCAACTGGTCAGCTCATTACCCACAGCAGCAAGGGTGAGATTGTGTTTCCTTCGGAACTCCCATTTTAATTGTAAAATGTCATCCATCTTTTGGTCTATGACCTCGGCTGAGTCCTCCGTGCTGTTTGTAATGTACGTGCAGCACTTGATTCCATATTGAGTTGCCAGGGTTACACAATACCCGCCTGTCACAGCTGTGAGGTAATTGAGAATCATCCTATGCTGAACCAGTTCTGTTTTGTAGGCTTGTAACTCTTTCCCAGTGTACCTGAATGTGTCGTCATACATTTCGGTGATATTGTCTAATAAATTTGCAAGCGCAGATATATATTTGTAATTTATCACTCCTCTGGCGGTACGAGTGATATCTAACGCGAGTAGGAATTGAATCCCGGTGGATTTATGGATCAGGTCAGAGGCTGAATGCTCTGTTCTTTCTATCAGGTGCCGTTTAACGATGTGCTCGTAATGAGTGTGAGTATAAGGAGCTTGGGCACCACGGTGAATATCTTTCATTTTAGTGTGGGATACAGTCATTACCTCAGGCAGTACTTTTCCAATATAACATAACCCTTCTGAGTTTGGGGCAAGCCACTTATACGCCTTCCTCCCGCATATGAAATATGCATCATCGGGGAGAACATATGGGACGGAGTGTGACATAACCATATTACAAATTTTCCATGTGAACTCTCCTAACCCTAATTCTTCCATCTGTTTAGTACACGTATCAGTTTGTACGATCTGAGCACAGTATCCTGGTGATACTTCTCCAACTCGCATGATCCTACTTCCTAAGGTGTACCTATACCGAAAGAATTTCCTATGGTCGGCTATCTGGCGTATAAGTTCTGTGTCTATGGGCAATCTGTCGGCTCTATGTGAGAATGTCATGGTTTGATTACTCCATGACACTTCCCAATTTCCCGGCTTTCGGGGATTGGAAATGTTAAAGCACACTAAGGACCTATCCACATGATATTGGTGGAGCTTCAAACTAGGAGGACTAGAGATATTAAACCTCTTGTCCACCGGCCTCCCACCACTTAGCTCAAGTACCTCTCCTACAGTTAAAGGGAATGGTACTAGTCCTGATTTGCTATGGCCTTGAGGTACTTGAGAGCATACCCAACAGTCTGTCTGATTTAACACTTTACCCACTAAGGAGTGATAGTCACTCAATGGATGCCGGTCCATGTGGACATTAAAACTGGACTGACATTTCTTTATGCACCCATCCTCAACTATATTGTCACAATGCCTACAGATGCAGTTCTCTTCAGCTAACAATCCTTCACAATTCCTTCTATTGTCAATGCTACCAGATCGCCTTTACTCGGAGATTATGTTGTTCTTGGAAATCTACGCCTGCATCCTGGTCATCAGAACCCATTCCCGATCCTTTCTCGACCTCCATGGTACTCTCACCGAAACAGACTGCTCTGGTTAACATCATGGTCAACAGGAAAATCCGGATCACAGTCTCTTGGGGCAAGTCCATCCTTTGAGGAGTAAAAGGAGAAAAATAAGAAGGGGGAAAGGAAATAGGAGGGAGGTGGGAACTGGAGAAAATAACAAATGGGAAAAAGAAATCTGGCTCGACAAGCTTCCGGTCTTGTTATTCTCAGCGCTCAGGTGTCGTCTCAATCCTCCCTGAACAGACACTCCAGTGATACAACCTCTACCGTCTGTTCTTTATCACGGGACCTCTCTGGGTCAGTGACCTTTTTACAATGAGACGAATGGACCCAAGTCTCTCTCTCGGCAACCTTCAAAGCAGTTGTGCTGGTCAATAAGACTTGATATGGTCCTTCCCATCTGTCAATAAGGCAACCTGAGCGTAGAAAATTCCGTATCATTACATAATCCCCAGGTTCAATGTCATGACAATTACTGTCTGGCAAATCAGGAATCACCAACTTTAGATTATCATTCTGATTCCTCAATTGCTTACTCATCTTAACCAAGTACTTTACGGTTACTTCATTGTTACATTTCAAATCATCCTGGGGGTTAATCATAACATGGGGTTGTCGACCAAACAGAATTTCAAAAGGAGACAGATTAAGAGGGGACCTGGGAGTGGTTCTGATGCTGTATAGTACGATTGGCAAAGCTTCAGGCCATAACAGTCCTGTTTCAGGCATTACCTTGCTCAATTTATTTTTAATAGTGCTGTTTACTCTTTCTACCTTCGCGCTCGCCTGGGGGCGGTACGGAGTATGCAGCTTACTATTAATTCTCATCAACTTACACATTGTTTGAAAGACTTCACCTGTGAAATGGGTACCCCTATCACTTTCAATTATTCTAGGGATACCGTACCTACACACAAATTCCTGTACAATTTTCTTTGCAGTAAATACAGCGGTATTTGTGGCCGCAGGAAATGCTTCAACCCAATTTGAGAATACATCAATACAGACCAAAACATACTTTACATTTCTACAAGGTGGCAATTGTATGAAATCAATTTGTATTACCTGGAAAGGGCCATCTGTCGGAGGGATATGGGATGGCTCTGTCGGTATTGCCTTTCCGATATTCTTCCTCAAGCAGGTGAGACATGTCATTGCTCTTTTACCCGCGTGGGAAGAAAATCATGGGGCGCACCAATAAGCTCTTACTAGCTTGCACATCCCTTCTTTGCCTAGATGAGTCAGCCCATGTGCTGCTTCCGCTAGACTTGGAAGGTATGCTCTGGGTGCCACTGGTTTACCATGTCCATCTGTCCAGAGTCCTGAGGACTCCTGGTCATATCCTTTTGACTTCCAAACTGCCTTTTCCTGTGGGGAACACAAATTTTGCATTTCACACAATTTCTGTGTGTTTACAGTATTAAATACCATCAGTCGTGTACTATCTGTTTGTATGGGGTTACTAGCTGCTGATTTAGCAGCTTCGTCTGCTCGGCTGTTACCAAGTGATACCGGGTCTTGGCTATACGTGTGAGCTTTACACTTGATAACAGCCACTCTGTCGGGTTCCTGTATCGCTGTTAGAAGTCTTTTGATGTGGGCTGCATGCGCTACGGGTGTGCCAGCTGCCGTCATGAAATTTCTGAGGCGCCATAGGGCTCCGAAATCATGGACTACTCCGAATGCGTACCTAGAATCTGTGTAGATATTGGCTGACTTGCTCTTAGCCAATTCACATGCTCTGGTTAGGGCAACCAGTTCAGCAACTTGTGCTGAGTGAGGTGGGCCTAGCGGTTCTGCTTCTATGGTACCTTGGTCATCTACGACTGCGTATCCAGTACACAAGTCTCCCGAGTCCGTCTGTCTGTGACAACTACCGTCAGTGTAGAAAGTAAAATCTACATCTTCCAGTGGGTTGTCACTGATGTCAGGCCTTGCCGTGAAATTTTGGGTCAAATATTCCATACAATCATGCGTGTCATCCCCTGTATTAAATCCTCCTTCACCATTTTTCTCATCCTCCACCCTTTGTGCCTGTCCAGGCACACCTGGGAGATACGTTGCAGGATTTAATGCGCTGCATCTCCTTATGGTAATGTTTACGGGGGCCATCAATGTCAATTCCCATCTTGTAAACCGCGCTGATGAGACGTGTCTGGTTTGGGCAGAATTCAGTAAGGCTGACACTGCATGTGGTGTATGAATTGTGAGGTTGTGTCCTAGCACTACATCTTCGCTTTTCGTGACTAGCAATGCTATTGCTGCAATGCTTCGCAAGCATGTGGGGAGGGATCGCGCTACCGTATCTAGCTGAGCGCTGTAGTAAGCTACCGGCCTGCTGGCATCACCATGCTTCTGGGTTAAGACACCTGCTGCGCAACCAGCACTCTCTGTTCCGTACAGCTCAAAGGGTTTCCCATAGTCAGGCATACCTAATGCCGGTGCCTGTGTTAGGCACTGTTTTAGTCTTTCAAATGCCATCTCAGATTCGTCTGTGTGCGAGATCCGATCAGGTTTACTTGATGAGACCATCTCCTGCAAAGGTAGGGCTAGTATGGAAAAACCTGAGATCCAGTTACGGCAATACCCACACATTCCTAAAAACGTTCTAATCTGTTGCTGGGTTTGTGGCAGGGTCATGTCACGAATTGCTTGAATTCTATCAGCGGTAAGGTGTCTCAGTCCTTGTGTTAGACAGTGTCCCAAATACTTCACACGGGTCTGGCATAATTGTAACTTGTCTTTGGAAACCTTGTGTCCTGTGTCTGAAAGATGAAACAGGAGCTGTTTCGTATCTCTCAGGGACGCTTCCAGTGAATCTGAACACAGTAGTAAATCGTCCACGTACTGTATCAATACTGATCCACTCACTGGTTGGAAAGACTGTAAACAATCATGCAGAGCTTGTGAGAAAATACTTGGACTGTCTATGAAACCTTGGGGTAAGCGAGTCCATGTATATTGAACTCCTCTGTATGTTAATGCAAATAAGTATTGACTGTCAGGGTGCAGAGGTACCGAGAAGAAAGCGGAGCAGAGGTCAATCACAGTGAAAAATTTGGCAGTGGGAGGGATTTGCATTAGGATGACAGCTGGATTTGGCACTACGGGGAATTGACTCTCAACTATTTTGTTGATCCCTCTTAGATCCTGCACTAATCGGTAACCCCTCCCCCCACTCTTTTTAACAGGGAAGATGGGACTATTTGCAGTGCTGGACGTCCTTACCAGAATGCCCTGTTGTAGCAAGCGCTCTATTACAGGGTAAACTCCTAACTCCACTTCTGGCTTCAGAGGATATTGTGGGATTTTTGGAGCTATCCTACCATCTTTTACTTGCACAACTACTGGGGCTACATTTGCCATCAATCCAGTGTCTTGTCCATCTTTGGTCCAAAGTGACTCCGGTATCTGGGAAATCATTTCTTCTACCTTGGACGGACACCTATTTACAACAACAGTGTGTGACATTAATCTTGTTGGGGAGTCTAGCATATCTTGCGCTTCCTGAGCGTGGTTTTCGGGTATGTCCAAGAACACACCTTCAGGAGTACAGTATATGACGCATCCCATTTTGCACAGTAAATCTCTCCCTAAGAGATTAGTCGGAGCCGATGCAGCCAGCAGGAAAGAATGCTTGGTATGCAAAGGCCCTATCGTAATCTCTGCGGGTTTGCTTAAGGGGTAGTGCTGTACTACTCCTGTTACTCCCATGGCTGGAATTGTTTTACCAGTGGTTCTCATGCCCACGGTCGAATTTATCACTGACTTGGCCGCCCCCGTATCTACAAGGAAATTTAGAGATTTACCAGCTACATCAATTGTGACCTCGGGTTCACTTCCAAGGTTCGCAATGAATTTCACTGGCTGCAGATTACCGGTGTGGCCTCGCCCCTATGGTGCGTGGTGGCCTCCCTGTATTGCGCTGGCAGCTATTACCTGTGAAGGGGGTAAATAAGATCTATCAGTGACTTGCCAGTCTCTTTTTGGGGGATACCTTTTTGTTTCCCCTGCGTGTGGCTCATAACTCCGTCTCTGCGGTCCTTGATCCCAATTTCGTGTGTCATGTCGTTGTCTAGGGGGTTGATATGATCTTTGTGCATTCTTTGATCTACAGTCTTGTGCAAAATGTCCCTCTTTGTGACAGTAATAACAAGTTACCACATTTGACTTACCCACAGGGGTCGGAGATTTATACAGAGGTGGCCTTGTGGTCAGGGCCTGTATACTTACGGCCATTAACTTATCACTTTGTGACTCCCTGTGTCTGGCGATATTCTGTTCATGATCAACAGCGGCCTCTCTCAAAGTAGCCACCGACAGACCTCGCCAACATGGTTGGGTGGTCTGTACCCTTGTCCTTAATACTTCTTTTAAACCTTCCATTAACACAGATACTGCTACTGCTCTATGATTTACATTTGTCGTAATGTCTTCTATGCCTGTATACTTAGCCATTTCCTGTATTGCCCGGTGAAAATAATCAGCAGCTGTTTCTCCCTCTTTTTGTTTGATGGAAAAATTTTTATTCCATTTGGCAACAGCTGGAAAATACTCTTTTAACTGTAAATTTATTCTCTTTACATTATCTTGGTTGTACACATCCGTAAGGGGTACATCTTCATCTAATTTACAGTCAGCCAAAAATCTTGCTGAGTCGACATTGGAGGGTAAACATGCCCTCAGCAATATCTGCCAGTCTTTGTTATTGGGCTCCACAGTATTTCCTAGATCTCTAATGTATTTCTGGCTAGCAGCTAGATCTTTCCTAGGATCAGGGAATTCAGACACCATTGTTCTTAATTCCATTCGGGAAAAGGGGCAGTGCATGGCGATGTTTCTGACAGGAGTGACTCCTGAAGTGTCAGTTTTCCCATTTGGCACTGCTATTACCCTAACGGGATTAAGTCCAATAACATCCTTCTGAGTAGATTCTACAATATGTGGTGAAATGGTTTCAGCATAGTGTATGGTGCCGTACTTACCAGATGATGCGACCTCACCTGTCCCTCCGCTAGGGGGCTTTGACGCTAATCTTACGGGTTGGGCCGTGCCCACTGTTGTTTCTGCTATGGTGGCTGCTAGAGAGAGTGCCGATATTGTTGTTGGCTCATCCTCTTGATCACACTCCTGGGGAAAGTTTAAAACAGGGTACAGCTTGCACGGATTAGTATTTGCATCAATAATCTTAGTCACATTATTCTTAACATTTATACAGTTACTAAGTGCATGTTTATCATTCACCAGTGTGCCATTCTCTGTGACCACCTGCTCTCCCGTTATGTATGGTGGCGGTGGCGCCGTGGCTATCAGTTTCTTGATAGGGTTAGATCCAGCCGCCCGAGCCAATCCTCTCTGTATTTCACCCTCCTGCTGCCATAACTGTAAATAGTCATAATGTTTGATCCGTCTCTTTGCAGATTTAATGAGACATATCCTTCTCCTTAGATTTTGCAACACATCTGGGCTAAAACTGCCTACCCGTGGGAACTTTTCCCCATCGTGCACAGTCATTCTTTCCCATTCATCGCACAAAACCTCTGTGTGTGATCCGTATTTCTCACACATTACATACCTTGCCGACCCGATTGGTCGGTTTACTAAGTCAACCCGAACCGAGGTTGATCGCCCCCTACCTGAACAACTGGCCCCCATCTTTGCAGGTGTTGCTTTCACTACCTCTGACCTTCAAATCAGGGTCTTCAGCGAACCCTTACAAAAACCAAGATGTCCTGGGTAGGCCGGCGGCGGAGTTTACCGAGTACTCCACTCACTCGCCCACGTCGACCAATACGCCCACACACTGCTTTAGCGCTGGCGTACTCAACCTAGGGCCCCTGCGACCTGAACCTCTATTTACTGGAACATGTGGGTGTGATCCGAAGAGCACTTAACCCTTTCCAATAACTATTGGTTGTTGGATAGTTCCCAAGTGACTAGCGAACTTCCCTTAAAATAAAAAAAATTACACAAATCACGTTAGAATGTACAAATAGCGTTTATGACCCCTCTGCGTACGCAAATGGTACTGGGTCAAGTTACTAACTAATGCACACAATTACGTGCGGTACAATCGTTTTGCACATAAGCAACTAATCTTATGTGCGGAGCGACTAGTGGAATCGAAAATTGTGGCTGTGAATTCCTTCAGCCTGAGCTTAATGGCCTATATGGGCACCGCACCAACCCTTCCTGGTGTTGTGCTCCTTTACTCTTTATCTATAGCGGACTTCTTAGTCTGCTGTACCTGGACCTCCTGGTCTGTCTGGACCTCCTGGTCTGTGCTACAGTAGACCTCCTGGTCTGCTATACTCTAATGCTCTTTTTTAAATGTTTAACAAGGGATGCCTCCCAAGCCACCATGCAGTCACTTACACGTATGTACCTTCACGGGAACTCGATGATTTCCTTGGTTCAAACCCCAAAAAAATTAGAAACTTATATATATATATATATACACACTCTTTCACCTCATATACACTTTACTTTCGTTTCTGCGCAGAAATCCCTTTCATTCAGTAACACAGTTTAGTCCAGATGAGTTGCAAATTAGAGAAGGATCTATTAGCTTAAAATTTTGGACACTGAAATTGACTTGCGCTGTTATCGCGTTGCCTCCTTTTCGCCTATTTAAAATAATACTATCGTGTGATTTGTATTATGTGGGCGTACCCAGACGCTCCGTTGCGTAATATACGCTCCGTGCGTCGACCCTTGCGTCGCGTACACTCGTTCTGCCCCTTGTTAGAGACACGTGTACGTAAGCCAGGTATGTCCACAGTAACACAACTAACACGTTTATCAATGTAAATGACCTTTAACTGTAATCATCTACTGAACACCACACAGAACTTCCTTGTATTTTAGGCAAGCCGTGTGCGTGTTTTACAAATTACTTCCTTACGTATTAATATTACTTTTAACTACCAATAGCAACAAATCTTTCTCAGCACGTTATCAATTGTGAAATGGCAAACAGGAAGGTGATATGTGAAAATACACAAATGAAAAGAGATACAGTTGTGTGCGTGCGTGCGTGCATGTGTACGCAAAACAGAAATAAACAGGTTTAAAAAGACAATAGCGTATTGTTCTTACCTCCGGTTCCGGATCCCACCAGCACTCCTTCAACCTAGCGAAGCAGACGCTTATCTAGCCAGCACTACTGTATCCTGATACGAAGGGATACTGCCTTCCCGCCCTTGCTGACAGATAACGTTTGTTTTCGCTAGTGCGGATATGTGGAGGACGGACGAGCCGCCAATTGATAATGCTGATTTAGATTACCTTATAACCTTCACAATAATGGGTAAGAGACACAGTACGCAATTGGCGTATGGGGTACCGTAAGGGTACGCACTTAGCGTAGCATACGCTCGGCCGTGATCGAGACGCACATGTGGCACGCTCGCTCACAGCTTAATGCGTGGTGTCGAGCACGCTATAGGCGAGCGACTACCGTAATGCTACGCTACCAGCGTAGCGGACGCTCGAGACCACGAGGAGATCACGAGCGGCGCAGACGCTCACAAGATGATAATCAGTAAACCTTGAATGTAACACACAGAAAGAATACTCTTATACTGTAAACCTTGTACTGAGACACTGTAGCGATATAACGCTGCTTAACTTTGTTATTGCTAAAGCTGTTTGAGCGATCGAGACGCTCCTATTACCCTCTGCAATGTAATGAACACACGATACCGTGCTAAGGATCCAACACCTTTACTAACCAGCTTTTAGTTATATCGAAAAGGGGTAAAACAGTTTACAAGTCATACACTACAAGCTAACATATAATTGTAACAGAATATCTAGACAGAAATATACAATAACATTACAATCTTAAACTAAACAGAGAGAGAGAGAATGTGGCCAATACAAACAAAGAGCGAGATAATCACAGAGAATTACTTACACACACTGGGAACGATCGCAGCGCAGCCTGGTACCAGCTCCGAGTTAGTCAATATGAAAACCGTTTGTGGAGAGTGGGTGAGCTGCCCAGGCTGGCTGATCTTATATACACTGAGTACAGTATACTACAAAGGGACCTACAATCTCATTGTTCATTGGACACAGGAATGTCTCCTTGCATCATATCAAAAGGTCATAGGTTAGTTTGAACAGGTGGGCTGTGACTATTTCAAACAGCTCAGGTGGGAGGGAATCTCCGGATTCCCGCCGCATGGATAATGAATCGCAAATATATGAAATGTCCAGAATCTACTAATGGCCATAACTATACGCAGGAGCGATTAATCTTTACCTAACCAGCACCGGATTGTAGCTATTAAAATGTTCTTTATTTAGGTACCAGACACAGCTGTTCAAACCCTGTCTGACCCTTTGTACCATATAAAGAGGGATTCCCAAGTCCGTGAACAAGTCACATTAAACAAACTTACAGTTATCACTAAGGGGAACATTATCTATAAAACATACTATGTGGTGTTATTATTTAACGATTGAGTCGCCCGCTAGACGCACACAAACTCTACCGTAAATGCACATACCACGCGCTCGAGCGCATGGCCGAGGCGCCATCACGCGGCTGCGAGTATCCGCACGCACGGGAGAGAATGTGCACGTGCAGCAGGCACGCGCATGAGGTGAATATATGGCAACGTGCAGCGTGATATTTTTCTGACTTTGACAGTAGGGAGGGGATACAGAGAGGCGGGGCGGCTGGGAGGGGATAGAGAGACGCAGGGCGGTAGGGAGGGGATACAGAGACGCGGGGCGGTAGGAGGGGATACAGAGACACGGGGCGGTAGGTAGGTGATACAGAGACGCAGAGCGGTAGGGAGGGGATACTGAGACGCGGGCGGTAGGGAGGGGATACAGAGGCATAGGGAGGAGGGGATAGAGAGAGGCGGGGCGGTAGGGAGGGGATATAGAGACGCGGGGCGGTAGGGAGGGGATAGAGAGACGCGGGGCGGCTAAGAGGGGATATAGAGACGCGGGGCGGTAGGGAGGGGATAGAGAGACGCGGGGCGGCTGGGAGGGGATATAGAGACGCGGGGCGGTAGGGAGGGGATAGAGACGTGGGGCGGTAGGGAGGGGATAGAGAGACGCGGGGCGGCTGGGAGGGGATATAGAGACGCGGGGCGGCTGGGAGGGGATATAGAGACGCAGGGCGGTAGGGAGGGGATAGAGAGACGCAAGGCGGTAGGGAGGGGATAGAGAGACGCGGGGCGGTAGGGAAGGGATATAGAGACGCGGGGCGGTAGGGAGGGGATAGAGAGACGCGGGGCGGTAGGGAGGGGATAGAGAGACGCGGGGTGGTAGGGAGGGGATATAGAGACGCGGGTCGGCAGGGAGGGTCCCCAGTGAGGAAGCTGATGAAGAGAGGGGGGAAAGTAGTGGAGGGGGAGGGCACCAGAAGAGGAGACTTGTGTAAAGTGGCGAGCAGACATAGAAACAGTGGGTAGGATGGCCGGAGGGACTCACCGTTGGGGCTGTGGGCGGCTGCTGCAGGCTGGTAAACAGTACAGTGTCCAGAGGCGTCACTGGGTCAGCATTTCAGCATTACTGTTACACACATCTCTCCCCCCCCCGCGCGGCCGAGAAGGGGGCGTGGCCTGCTGTGAAAGGGGCGTGGCCTCGCGGGTCTGTTCTCTCTCGCTCCGGGGGTGTTTCCAGCTTGCCTGTAGATGCTGGCAGCCCCCGTAGACTGGAGAGTGTGTGCCGGCTGTGTGACAGGAGGAGAGTGCTGCAGGAGATGACGTCACTGCAGCACTCTCCTCCTGTCACAGCAGGAGAGCTGACAGCGGGATTTGTGCGGAGGAGGCGGCGGGTCTGTGTACACGGCGCAGGGAGGGCTATGAGAGCCTTCTCCTGCGCCACCCGTCCCTCCTAATGTGTATGCCGGGGGCGGTATCAGCCGTTGTTGTTGGGCCGGCGCCGCGGCCGGGGAATCAGAGCTGCTGATGGGTGGGGGGAGGGGAGAGAGAGAGATGGACAGGCAGCAGGAGCAGAGACTTGCTGACTCCGCCCACCGCTGTGACTCCACCCAGCGTTACGGGCACAGAGTCACAGATTTAGACAAATATATAGGAGATCATTCATTGAGCTACAAAATAAGAGTATGGTGGGCAGAAAAAAGAACGGCTCAAATCCAACGTCAATTCCCAAGCTAATCAAACTAACCCAATTAGTAAACCAATCCAAAAACTACCTGCCAAACATAGGTATCCACTCAGACCTTCTACCTTGACTACCCACCCTGAAGGGTGATGACGCTGCCCCCTGACGTCCAGCAGAAATAACCATCAATGAAGGTGAGTGCACCTAAAAAGTACCAATCCGACTAAAACTGCAACTACTAACTCAAATACAGTGAACCTGCCACTCTTTTCCACCAAACTAATAGCTAACGAGAGAAAAATTCTAATTAAAAATTAACTGTTAATATCCTTAAACCAAGACACACATGAAAAGCAGCTAAAAAGGGTCGGGAGGGTGGTGGGGCACAAGGAAAAAGGCAATTTAAAACCAGTCACATCCAGAACTATCCACTGCCCCCACCCTCTATCCTTCCTAATGGTACACAATATGAACATTGCCACATTGGTTCGCCCCCAGCCAAGGAGGTTTAACTCTCTCCATTCCAGTTGTTTTCATTACGTTCTCCGAATTGTGGCAGGACCTGTTTTGCCACAATTCTCTATTCCCTAAAGCCAACTCTGGATGTCAATAACAATGAATGTTAATTGTAATTAGGCTTTACTTCATTCAAATTATTCTTCAATCCAGAATAGCAGCAACATTCCTATCTATCCAAATCTGTCTATCTATCTATCTATCTATCTATCTATCTATCTATCTATCTATCTATCTATCTATCATGCCAGAATCCTGACTGCTGACAATGCCACTAGCTAGATTTCCAACTCACAGGGGCTATTCCCAATCGTGGGTGTCCACGACACTCATAGAGTCAGGAATAGAACCTGTAGCGAGTGCACCGAGCCACCTAGCCCGCAGTGTGGCTACACCCCGCTGTCAGCAAACTGACAGCCAGGATGCCATTGTCTGTATACTGATGGGCGACATCCCGACCGTCGGTAATTCATACTGATCCCTCTATCTATCTATCTATCTATCTATCTATCTATCTATCTATCTATCTATCTATCGTGTGGCAATAAGAACAATGGCCCTCATTCCGAGTAGTTCGCTCGGTAATTTTCTTCGCATCGCAGCGTTTTTCTGCTTAGTACGCATGCGCAATGTTCGCACTGCGACTGCGCCAAGTAATTTTGCTATGAAGATAGTTTTTTTACTCACGGCTTTTTCTTCGCTCCGGCGAACGTAATGTGATTGACAGGAAATGGGTGTTACTGGGCGGAAACACGGCGTTTTATGGGCGTGTGGATGAAAACGCTACCGTTTCCGGGAAAAACGCAGGAGTGGCTGGAGAAACGGAGGAGTGTCTGGGCGAACGCTGGGTGTGTTTGTGACGTCAAACCAGGAACGACAAGCACTGAACTGATCGCAGATGCCGAGTAAGTCTGAAGCTACTCTGAAACTGCTAAGTAGTTTGTAATCGCAATATTGCGAATACATCGTTCGCAATTTTAAGAAGCTAAGATTCACTCCCAGTAGGCGGCGGCTTAGCGTGTGTAACTCTGCTAAAATCGCCTTGCGAGCGAACAACTCGGAATGAGGGCCAATGGCCCTCATTCCGAGTTGTTCGCTCGCAAGCGGATTTTAGCAGATTTGCTCATGCTAAGCCGCCGCCTACTGGGAGTGAATCTTAGCATCTTAAAGTTACGAACGATGTATTCGCAATATTGCGATTACACACCTCGTAGCAGTTTCTGAGTAGCTTCAGACTTACTCGGCATCTGCGATCAGTTCAGTGCTTGTCGTTCCTGGTTTGACGTCACAAACACACCCAGCGTTCGCCCAGACACTCCTCCGTTTCTCCGGCCACTCCTGCGTTTTTTCCGGAAACGGTAGCGTTTTTTCCCACACGCCCATAAAACGGCCTGTTTCCGCCCAGTAACACCCATTTCCTGTCAATCACATTACGATCGCCAGAACGATGAAAAAGCTGTGAGTAAAATTCCTAACTGCATAGCAAATTTACTTGGCGCAGTCGCAGTGCGAACATTGCGCATGTGCATTAAGCGGAAAATCGCTGCGATGCGAAGATTTTTACCGAGCGAACAACTCGGAATGAGGGCCAATGTGCTGCAGAATTTAAAACAATGTGTGTCTTATCTGTTTGTTGATTCCAGTGTATTTCTCCCTGGAGCTTAGCACACGCCCTGTAGCCTTTCTTAATTAGACCTACTATATCTTTGCATTCAGTTAAGGGGGCAGTTGTCTGAGGTTAGACATATGAAGAATGGAAAATACAAAGAGTAAATACTTTTAAATAACAGTTAATCAAACAGTTGAATAAACATTGAACGACATCTTAGACCAGGTCACTCAGCTTATACATTGACTTTTTTATGGACTTGCTACCACTGTGTGTACTACTGTGATCATGTCTAGGAATAAGCAATACATATACAAAACTCTTAAACTAAGTGTGCTAATGGAATATGCTGCGCTATATAAGAAACTGTTAATAAATAATAATAAATAACTGGTAATAAATAATATATGTGTGTGCATATACCGTATATAAAACCTCCCTGAAAATTTTTTGTCGGATTCGGGTGTTTTTTTCCAAAAACCCCTCAAAAACAGCTTAAATCATAGAATTTGGGGGTAATTTTGATCCTATAGTATTATTAACCTCAATAACCATAATTTCCACTCATTTCCAGTCTATTCTGAACACCTCACACCTCACAATATTATATTTAGTCCTAAAATTTGCACTGAGGTCGCTGGATGACTAAGCTAAGCGACCCAAGAGGGCGGCACAAACACCTGGCCCATCTAGGAGTGGCACTGCAGTGTCAGACAGGATGGCACTTATAAAAATTGGCCCCAAACATCACATGATGCAAAGATAAATAAAAAAAGAGGTGCAAGATGGAATTGTCCTTGGGCCCTCCCACCCACCCTTATGTTGTATAAACAGGACATGCACACTTTAACAAACCCATCATTTCAGCCACAGGGTCTGCCACACGACAGTGGCTGAAATGACTGGTTGGTTTGGGCTCCCACCAAAAAAGAAGCAATCAATCTCTCCTTGCACAAACTGGCTCTACAGAGGCAAGATGTCGACCTCATCATCATCCTCCGATTCCTCACCCCTTTCACTGTGTACATCCCCCTCCTCACAGAGTATTAATTCGTCTCCACTGGAATCCACCATCACAGGTCCCTGTTACATCTAGCAAAGTTTGAGGATCCGGCATCTGAGATTTGCCCGAGGAGGTAGCAGGCTGTGAATGAACAAGATGAGGGGACTGGATATAGTTCCTTCACATGGGACACGGAGCAATGAAGAACATAGGCGGGGTTTGAGAGTCAATGGAAAGTATTTATTAAGTACAGGGCTGAGGTAGAGAACCGAGGCTGGAGCACGATGGTTAAGGAACGTAATTGCGGATAAAGAACTGCGGGTTGTGGCTTGAAAGACGAGGTTGTGATTAATGAACTGCGGAACTGTGGATAGTGGTTAAAGACGTGGCTGTAGGCGAAGAACTGTGGACTGTGATTTGAAAGACGAGACTGTAGATGATGAACTGTGGATGGTGGTTGAAGACGTGGCTGGAGACAAGGACTGTGGACTGTGGCTTGGAAAACGAGGCTGAAGATAATAATCTGCAGACTGTGGTCGGTGGTACAAAGGCGTGGCTGGTGAAGGAGGTCTGTGGAGTGAGGCTTGAAAGACGAGGCAGAAGACCCGGGGCCGACTGTGCCCAAAGAGTTTTACTGGACCGGGTTTTCCAGGAGCGCTTCCACAGGCAGTAGCAGGCTAGAAACGGCAGGGCTGCAGCAGCAACAGAGAACCGACCAAGCAGGATCAGGAAGAACCAGAATACAGCAGGAATCCTGGGAGCACAGGCTAAAGCACCTATAACAGGGTTGTAACTTAAAGCACTGGCGTCCCTGTCCTAAACCAGCCTTCTTTTATAGGGAGAGCTTCCCCTGGATTGGATGGAAGAAACAGGAAACAGGAACTATGCTTAAAACTTGGTCTCCAACATGGCGGCGCCCAGTAATGCAGACCTTTTTGCAAAGCCACATTGCTCACTGCCCCATGTTTCCTAGCAACGGCTCAGCAAGAGCAACCCGTTGTAGCGGCGTTTCGCCGCCACAAGTGGACCCGCTCACCGCCGCTACTGCTGCCCACGGATCTGGTGTAGCAGCCCGCCTCCGCCGCTGCCTGCACATCGCCAAGGAAGCCAGCCCCGCGGCCCCAGCGTACCGGTAAGACTCCGGACGCTGACAGTACCCCCCCCTTTGCGGGTGGACTCCGGACACCTATGTGGTTTAGTTGGAAACTTGGCATGAAATGTCCGAAGAAGTCTTGGAGCATGGACATCCTCTGCATCTACCCAGGATCTCTCCTCTGGCCCATACCCCTTCCACTCAACAAGGTACTGGATGTGACTATAACGTCTGCGAGAATCGAGGATCTTGTGAATCTCAAATTCGTCTCCATGTGCTGATTGGATCTTGGGTGATTTAGGCAGAGCGGCTCTAAACCAATTAAGTACCAATGGTTTTAAGAGAGAAATATGAAATGCATTACTGTGGAGGTAATTTCACTTTGTAAGCCACAGGATTCAACACTTTTTCGATTGGGTAAGGCCCAATAAATCTGGGAGCAAACTTTTTTGTAGGAACCTTTAATCTTAGGTTACGTGTGGAAACCCAAACCCGGTCTCCTATCTTAAGGCTTGGTACAGCTTTTCGTTTCAGATCTGCATAGGTCTTATATCTCTTGGATGTCTTGAGCAAAGTCTTGTGAATTTGTTTCCAGGCTTCAGTAAATTGTCGAAGTGTTAACTCTGCGGCAGGAACCTCGAGCGTAGGCAGAAGTTGGAAGTCAGGAACTCTTGGATGGTAACCATAATTAATGAAGAATGGAGAAGATTTTGTGGCAGAGTGATAAAGATTGTTATGGGCAAATTCTGCGAACGGGAGGAAGTCCAGCCAGTCGTCCTGTGAGGAGGACATGAATAAACGCAGAAAAGTCTCCAGATCCTGGTTCACTCTCTCTGTTTGACCATCCATTTGGGGATGATATCCTGAGGAGAAGTTTAATTTCACCCCAAGAGCAGAACATAGGGATCTCCAAAACTTGGCCACAAATTGAGGACCTCTGTCAGACACGATTTCCTGTGGTAGACCATGGAGTCGAAAGATCTCTGCTATAAACAATTTTGCCAACTGGGATGCAGATGGAAGATTAGCCAGAGGAACAAAGTGTGCCATTTTAGAGAATCGGTCAACTATGACCCACACGGTGTTCTGCCCACCAGACGTAGGTAAATCTGTACTAAAGTCCATAGAAATATGCGTCCATGGTCTTAGTGGTACCGGCAAAGGATGGAGTAACTCAGCTGGTGGACCTTTGGGACTTTTATACTGGGCACATTTTGGACAGGCAGCTACGAATTCCTGAACGTTAGTCCTGAGATGAGGCCACCAGTAGGAGCGCTGAATGAATTTAAGTGTCACATGACCGCCCGCATGGCCCATGAAGGAGGAGGAGTGAGCCCATGTAAGAAGTTTTTTGAGAAGATTTTGTGCAACGAAGATCTTCCCTGGAGGAGGAAGTGGAGAGGTATTAGTTGCAGAAAAAGAGGTGGATTCCAGGATAAATTGCTCTTTTGAACGGTCAGAGGGTTGTTCTGAACTTAGGGAGCGAGATAATGCATCTGCCTTTTTGTTGAGGGAACCTGGTCGGTAACTGAGTTTAAAATTAAAACGGGTAAAGAAGAGTGCCCATCTTGCTTGGCGTGGGTTCAGACATCGGGCTGACTGTAGATACAGGAGGTTCTTGTGATCCATGGTCACCGAAATTGGATGCTGGGCTCCCTCCAACAAATACCTCCACTCCTCAAAGGCCAACTTAATTGCCAGTAATTCCTGTTCCCCAATAGCGTAATTCTGTTCAGTGGGGGAAAATCTTCGCGAGAAGAATGCACAAGGATGGACCTTCTTGTCCTCAAAAAGCTGGGATAATACTGCTCCTACTCCTACAGTAGAGGCATCAACCTCCACCAAGAACGGACAGCTGAGATCGGGTTGTCGAAGAACTGGAGCAGTCATGAAGGCCTCCTTTAAAGATGAAAAAGCTTCCAAAGCCTCCGGAGACCACTTGGCAGGATCGGCTCCTTTCCTAGTTAATGCAGTTATAGGAGCTATGACAGAAGAATAATTTTGAATTAATCTTCGGTAGAAGTTAGCAAACCCCAGGAAACTTTGATTTCCTTTAAGGGTAGCTGGAAGCGCCCAATCCTGAATCGCCTGGACTTTAGCGGGGTCCATCTGTAACCTCTGCCCTGAAAGAATGTATCCGAGGAATGGAATCGTGGGTACTTCAAAGGTGCACTTCTCTAACTTACAGAATAACTGATTCCTTCGTAAACGAGTTAGCACTTCTTTGACTTGTTCCCGATGGGTCTTGAGATCCCTAGAAAAAATTAGGATGTCATCCAGATATACTACCAAGCAGTCATAGAGGAGATCTCTGAAGATTTCATTAACGAACTCTTGAAAGACGGCTGGGGCGTTACATAGGCCAAAAGGCATTATCAGGTGTTCGTAATGGCCGTCGCGGATATTAAATGCTGTCTTCCATTCGTCCCCTGGGCGAATACGTATAAGATTGTAGGCCCCCCCGTAAGTCCAGCCTAGTAATTACAGTAGCTCCTTTAACACGGTCGAACAGTTCTGGAATCAGAGATAACGGATATCTGTTCTTAACTGTTATGTCATTGAGACCTCTATAGTCAATACAGGGCCGCAACCCCCCATCCTTCTTTTTGACGAAACCCCCCCCCCCCCCCGCTCCGGCCGGAGATGTAGAAGACCTAATGAACCCTTTCTCCAATTTCTCCCGGATGTACTCCGACATGGCCTGTGTCTCGGGAAGTGAGAGAAGGTAAATTCGACCTCGGGGAGGAGTCTTACCGGGTACTAGCTCAATGGGACAATCGCAAGTACGATACGGAGGCAAGGCGTCCGCCCCATGCTTACTGAAAACATCTTGAAAAGCTTGGTACTCCACAGGAAGGCTGGAAGGGCGGGAAGAACAGAGAGGTCTAACTGAAGGTAAACAGTTCTGAAAGCAGTCTTGTCCCCAAAAGAGAACATCCATAGTTTGCCAATCTATGTGGGGATTGTGTCTGATTAACCATGGAAACCCTAGGATTAGTTCATGAGAGGCTTTAGGAATTACAAGGAAAGAGTATTTTTTCTGAATGGAGAACTCTGACCTTCATCGTGAGAGGAATAGTACGAAAGGATATAATACCCTCAGGGATATAACTTCCATCCACTGCGGTAACAGAAATGGTACGATCCAAAGGAACCATTTGTATCCCAGGTCGTTTGACCAGAGCTGATGTAATGAAGCTTTCGGCGGCTCCGGAGTCGAGTAGTGCAGGGATGAGAAGAGAAGAAGAAGGGAGCTCCAATTGGGTTAACAAGACAGACTCTTTCTTGGTTTGTAATTCTGATAATTCTCCTAGCTTGACCTCTCCAGCACAAACTAGGAGCGGGCGTTTCCCGGACGTAGATTGCAAGTTTTAACAAAGTGATCAGATGCACCACAATACAGGCAGAGGTTCCCTTGTCGCCGTCTCTGACGTTCTTCATTGGAGAGGCGGGAGCGATTAATCTGCATGGGTTCTACCGCAGTTGGTGATGATGGTGTTGGTGGAAGAACAACTCTAGGCTTAGGGCGATCTGACTGCAACCTCTCCATACAGCGTTCTCTGTACCTCAGGTCTAACTTATTGCATAAAGAAATTAGTTTATCCAACTTATCAGGCACGTCCTGAGTTGCGAGGTCATCTTTGATCTTTTCGGAGAGACCGCTCCAGAAAGCTGCAAAGAGATCCCACTCGTTCCAGTTCAGTTCTGAGGAAAGGGTGCGAAACTGGATCACGTACTAACTGACCGTACGCGTGCCCTGACGCAGGCGCAGGATCTCCAATGAGGCGGCAGAAGTTCTGCCCGGTTCGTCGAAGATTCTTCGAAAGGTGGCCACAAATTCTGGATAGTTAGATAAGATGGGATCCATCATCTCCCACAAAGGTGAAGCCCATTCCAACGCTTGCCCGGTAAGTAAAGAAATTATATAGGCTGCTTTGGTTCGTGCTGATGGGAAGTTGGCCGACTGTAGTTCGAACTGGATTTAGCACTGGTTAAGAATCCCGCGGCATAGTTTTGGATTCCCTTTGAATTTACTGGGAGATGGCAAATGCAACCATGGAAGTGGTACTGGTACAGGAGGAAGCGGGACCGGAGGTGCTAATGTGGGAGCAGCTGTGGATACTTGAGGGGCCGACATGGCAACACAGAGAGAATCGAGACGTTCAGACATACTCTGCATGAACTGCACGATTTGAGATTGTGTGGCCTCCTGCTTACTTAAGCGAGACCAGATGTCTGCAGTTGGGTGTAGTATGGTATGCCGGCGCTCGGGCTCCCGGCAACCAGCATACCGGCGCCGGGAGGCCGACCGCCGGCATACTGACAGCGTGGCGTGCGCTAAGGAGCCCCTTGCGGGCTCGCTGCGCTCCCCACGCTGCGGGCACGGTGACGCGCTACGCACGCCTCACTATTTTATTCTCCCTCCAGGGGGGTCGTGGACCCCCACAAGGGAGAATAGCTGTCGGTATGCCAGGTGTCAGGATTCCGGCGCCGGTATAATGTGTGCCGGGATCCCGACATTCGGCATAATGAAGACCACCCCTGCAGTTGAATCCCCTCCTGAGGCCTGATCACCCGTCGAATCCATTGGGCCAGTGCTTACTGTCACGTCTAGCAAAGTTTGAGGATCCGGCAGCTGAGATTTGCCCGAGGAGGTAGCATGCTGGGAATGAACAAGATGAGGGGGCTGGATATAGTTCCTTCGCATGGGACATGGAGCAATGAAGAACATAGGCGGGGTTTGAGAGTCAATGGAAAGTATTTATTAAGTACAGGGCTGAGTTAGAGAACCGAGGCTGGAGCACGATGGTTAAGGAACGTAATTGTGTATAAAGAACTGCGGGTTGTGGCATGAAAGACGAGGTGGTGATAAATGAACTGCGGAACTGTGGATAGTGGTTAAAGTGGCTGGAGGCGAAGAACTGTGGACTGTGATTTGAAAGACGAGACTGTAGATGATTTACTGTGGATGGTGGTTGAAGACGTGTCTGGAGACAAGGACTGTGGACTGTGGCTTGGAAAACGAGGCTGAAGATAATAATCTGCAGACTGTGGTCGGTGGTACAAAGGCGTGGCTGGTGAAGGAGGTCTGTGGAGTGTAGCTTGAAAGACGAGGCAGAAGACCGACTGTGCCCAAAGAGTCTTACTAGACCGGGTTTTCCAGGAGCGCTTCCACAGGCAGTAGCAGGCTAGAAACGGCAGGGCTGCAGCAACAACAGAGAACCGACCAAGCAGGAACAGGAAGAACCAGAATACAGCAGGAATCCTGGGAGCACAGGCTAAAGCCCCTACAACAGGGTTGTAACTTGAAGCACTGGCGTCCCTGTCCTAAACCAGCCTTCTTTTATAGGGAGAGCTTCCCCTGGATTGGCTGGAAGAAACAGGAAACAGGAACTATGCTTAAAACTTGGTCTCTAACATGGCGGCGCCCAGTAATGCAGACCTTTTTTGCAAAGCCACATTGCTCACTGCCCCTGGTCTCCTAGCAACAGCTCAATAAGAGCGACCCGCTGTAGCGGCATCCCGCCGCCACGAGCGGACACCCTCACTGCCGCTACTGCTGCCCACGGATCTGGCGCAGCAGCCCACCTCCGCCGCTGCCCGCACATCGCCAAGGAAGCCAGCCCCGCGGCCCCAGCGTACCGGTAAGACTCCGGACGCTGACAATCTCTGTGTACTTTCTGGAGGCAATTGCTGGTGAATGTCTCCACGGAGGAATTGATTATAATTCTTTTGATGAACATCATCTTCTCCACATTTTGTGGGAGTAACCTCGTACGCCGATCGCTGACAAGGTGACCTGCTGCACTAAACACTCTTTCGGAGTACACACTGGAGGTGGGGCAACTTAGGTAAAATTAAGCCAGTTTGTGCAAGGGCCTCCAAATTGCCTCTTTTTCCTACCAGTATACGTACGGACTGTCTGACGTGCCTACTTGGATGTGGTCACTCATATAATCCTCCACCATTCCTTCAATAGTGACAAAATCATATGCAGTGACAGTAGACGACATGTCAGTAATCGTTGGCAAGTCCTTCAGGCCGGACCAGATGTCAGCACTCGCTTCTGACTGCCCTGCATCACTGCCAGTGGGTGGGCTCGGAATTCTTATCCTTTTCCTCGCAGACCCAGTTGCGGGAAAATGTGAAGGAGAAGCTGTTGACGGGTCACGTTCCACTTGACTTGACAATTTTCTCACCAGCAGGTCTTTGAACCTCTGCAGACTTGTGTCTGCCGGAAAGAGAGATACAACGTAGGCTTTAAACCTAGGGTTGAGCACGGAGGCCAAAATGTAGTGCTCTGATTTCAACAGATTGACCACCCGTGAATCCTGGTTAAGCGAATTAAGGGCTCCATCCACAAGTCCCACATGCCTAGCAGAATCGCTCCATCTTAGCTCCTCCTTCAATCTCTCCAGCTGCTTCTGCAAAAGCCCGATGAGGGGAATGACCTGGCTGGCAGTGTCTGAACTGACTTCACGTGTGGCAAGTTCAAAGGGTTGCAGAACCTTGCACAACGTTGAAATCATTCTCCACTGTGCTTGAGTCAGGTGCATTCCCCCTCCTTTGCCTATATCGTAGGCAGATGTATAGGCTTGAATGGCCTTTTGCTGCTCCTCCATCCTCTGAAGCATATAGAGGGTTGAATTCCACCTCGTTACCACCTCTTGCTTCAGCTGATCGAGGGGCAGGTTCAGGAGTGTTTGCTGGTGCTCCAGTCTTCGGCACACGGTGGCTGAATGCAGAAAGTGGCCTGCAATTCTTTGGGCCACCGACAGCATCTCTTGCACGCCCCTGTCATTTAAAAAAAAATTCTGCACCACCAAATTAATTGTATGTGCAAAACATGGGATGTGCTGGAATTTGTCCACATGTAACGCACGCACAATATTGCTGGCATTGTCCGATGTCACAAATCCCCAGGAGAGTCCAATTGGGGTAAGCCAATCTGCGATGATGTTCCTCAGTTTCCGTAAGAGGTTGTCAGCTGTGTGCCTCTTATGGAAAGCGTTGATACAAAGCGTAGCCTGCCTAGGAACGAGTTGGCGTTTGCGAGATGCTGCTACTGGTGCCGCTGCTGCTATTGTTGCTGCAGGAGGCAATACATCTACCCAGTGGGCTGCCACAGTCATATAGTCCTGAGTCTGCCCTGCTCCACTTGTCCACATGTCCGTGGTTAAGTGGACATTGGATACAACTGCATTTTTTAGGACACTGGTGACTCTTTTTCTGATGTCTGTGTACATTCTCGGTATCACCTGCCTAGAGAAGTGGAACCTAGATGGGATTTGGTACCGGGGACACACTACCTCAAGAAATTCTCTAAGTCCCTGTGAATTAACGGTGGATACCGGACACACGTCTAACACCAACACAGCTGCCAAGGCCTGAGTTATCCGCTTTGAAACAGGATGACTGCTGTGATTTTTCATCTTCCTCACAAAGGACTGTTGGACAGTCAATTGCTTACTGGAAGTAGTACAAGTGGTCTTCCGACTTCCCCTCTGGGATGACGATCGACTCCCAGCAGCAACAACAGCAGCGCCAGCAGCAGTAGGCGTTACACTCAAGGATCCATCGGAGGAATCCCAGTTAGGAGAGGACTCGTCAGACTTGCCAGTGACATGGCCTGCAGGACTATTGGCGTTCCTGTCTAAGGAGGAAATTGACACTGAGGGAGTTGGTGGTGTGGTTTGCAGGAGCTTGGGTACAAGAGGAAGGGATTTAGTTGTCAGTGGACTGCTTCCGCTGTCACCCAAAGTTTTTGAACTTGTCAATGATTACTGATGAATGCGCTCCAGGTGACGTATAAGGGAGGATGTTCCGAGGTGGTTAACGTCCTTACCCCTACTTATTACAGCTTGACAAAGGCAACACACGACATGACACCTGTTGTCCGCATTTCTGTTAAAATAATTCCACACCGAAGAGGTGATTTTTTTTGTAATTTGACCAGGCATGTCAATGGCCATATTCATCCCACGGACAACAGGTGTCTCCCCGGGTGCCTGACTTAAACAAACCACCTCACCATCAGAATCGTCAATTTCCTCCTCAGCGCCAGCAACACCCATATCCTCATCCTGGTGTACTTCAACAGTGACATCTTCACTTTGACTATCAGGAACTGGACTGTGGGTGCTCCTTCCAGCACTTGCAGGGGGCGTGCAAATGGTGGAAGGAGCCACCTCTTCCCGTCCAGTGTTGGGAAGGTCAGGCATCGCAACCGCTGACACAATTAGACTCTCCTTGGGGATTTGTGATTTAGAAGAACGCACAGTTCTTTGCTGTGCTTTTGCCATCTTAACTCTTTTCAGTTTTCTAGCGGGAGGATGAGTGCTTCCATCCTCATGTGAAGCTGAAACACTAGCCATGAACATAGGCCAGGGCCTCAGCCGTTCCTTGCCACTCCGTATCGTAAATGGCATATTGGCAAGTAAACGCTTCTCCTCAGATGCTTTTAATTTAGATTTTTGGGTCATTTTACTGAACTTTAGTTTTTTGGATTTTACATGCTCTCTATTATGACATTGGGCATCGGCCTTGGCAGACGACGTTAATGTCATTGAATCATCTCTGCCATGACTAGTGGCAGCAGCTTCAGCAATAGGTGGAAGTGGATCTTGATCTTTCCCTATTTCACCCTCCACATTTTTGTTCTCCATTTTTTAATGTGTGGAATTATATGCCAGTAATATTATTATATCAATAGCAATGGCCTACTGTACCGTACAACTATATACTGTTGGTCACCAAAATGCTGCACTGTACTACTATATATACTGCTCACAAAAATGCAGCACAGATATGGAATGGATACTTGCAGTGACACAGAGCTGCAAGGTACAGCAATGGCCTACTGTACTGTACAACTATATACTGTTGGTCACCAAAATACTGCACTGTACTACTATATATACTGCTCACAAAATGCAGCACAAATATGGAATGGATACTTGCAGTGACACGGAGCTGCAAGATACAGCAATGGCCTACTGTATTGTACAACTATATACTGTTGGTCACCAAAATGCTGCACTGTATTACTATATATACTGCTCAAAAAAATGCAGCACAGATATGGAATGGATACTTGCAGTGACATGGAGCTGCAAGATACAGCAATGGCCTACTGTACTGTACAACTATATACTGTTGGTCACCAAAATGCTGCACTGTACTACTATATATACTGCTCACAAAAATGCAGCACAGATATGGAATGGATACTTGCAGTGACACGGAGCTGCAAGATACAGCAATGGCCTACTGTACTGTACAACTATATACTGTTGGTCACCAAAATGCTGCACTGTACTACTATATATACTGCTCACAAAAATGCAGCACAGATATGGAATGGATACTTGCAGTGACACGGAGCTGCAAGATACAGCAATGGCCTACTGTACTGTACAACTATATATACTGTTGGTCACCAAAATGCAGCACACTGAGCACAGATATTTGCAGCACACTGAGCACAGATATGGAGCTTTTCAGGCAGAGAACGTAGATATTTGCAGCACACTGAGCACAGATATTTGCAGCACACTGAGCACAGATATTTGCAGCACACTGAGCACAGATATGGAGCTTTTCAGGCAGATAACATAGCCACGTCCTCTCCGTTCAATCTCCAATGCACGAGTGAAAATGGCGGCAATGCGTGGCTCTTTATATAGAATACGAATCTCGCGAGATTCCGACAGCGGGATTATGACGTTCGGCCGCGTTCGGGTTAACCGAGCAAGGCGGGAAGATCCGAGACTGCCTCGGACCCGTGTAAAATAGGTGAAGTTCGGGGGGGGGGGGGGGGGACTCATGAACCGAACCCGCTCATCTCCAGCCTTGATCCCCAACTTTCCTTTCTGTTCAGTTTTATAATCACTTTTCCATTGAGCGATGGGTTTAAAATTTTCCTTCTGTTATCAATGTTTCTATTCCAAATGTGTTTGTTTCTTTTTCCTGTGGGGACCATTGCATGTTTTTTTTTCCTGTGGAGACTAATGGGTCTGATTCATAGGTGTAGGCTATTGCTGCCACAGCTGTGATTTTTTTTGTTTTGTTTTAAGTAATGTTTACTAAACAGATCACAATAAAATACAGCAGGCAGAAAGTGAAAATATCCGAATTGCAAAGTGTGTACACAAATCTGCTTTAAACATGTAATAGCATTAGAGATGAGCGGGTTCGGTTCTTGGGGAACTGAACCCAACTGAACATTGAGATCCGAGGCGGGATCCGAGTCAGGCTCGGGACGTCCCACCTTACTCGGATCCCAAAATGATCAGCGCCATCTTCACTCCGGCTGTGGAGAGTGTACTGGACAGACAGGACCATTTTTGGAGTTGATTAAATTCTACCCACTGGAGGTGCAATCCAAATTTTGATCCGATTGTCCGTTTAGGCGTTATTGTTCACGCAACGCAAGCCACGCATCAGTGATGATGTCATTATGTCAACTAGTGACGAGTCAGTCAGTGAGCGAGGGAGGGATTTCACATTTTATATATATATATATATATATATATATACACAAACAGAAAACCCAGCACTCACCAATGTAAGCTCACTTATCCTCAACAATTCAATAAATAAATAATGGGGGTTTAGTTAATGAATTGGCCAATGCACGGAAGCCTGCAAACCACTCGCCAAGGTACCCCACCTTCAAGCAGGTCCTACACTGTCACAGAGTCTTAAAACCTGACTACTTCACTGCTGTTACACACATCATCTGCCTGCTAGATTTAAGGTGCACCTGCCACAGCCTTTATGGCTTTTAAAGGTACACTAATCACCTTACATAGGCTTAGATAGATTGCTAAGGAACAGCTGAGACATGTTCAGTATAATAGAGTCCACACAGGGGTGCATGAGAAAGCTTGTGGCCACGGTTAATAAAAGTTAACCATAGATTAACCCCATCGTATACGCAAAAAGAAAACCACAGCACTCGCCACCCCAGAAGCGGGGTACAGCAATGCACTAACCACTCAAAGGGTGGGGTGCACGTAACACAGCACTCGCCATCCCAAAAGAGGGGTACACAGCTGCACTTACCACTCACAGGGTGGGGTGCATGTAGCCCATGACCACATCGCTCTAATACATACAAACAGAAAACCCAGCACTCACCAATGTAAGCTCACTTATCCTCAACAATTCAATAAATAAATCATGGGGGTTTAGTTAGTGAATTGGCCAATGCACGGAAGCCTGCAAACCGCTCGCCAAGGTACCCCACCTTCAAGCAGGTCCTACACTGTCACAGAGTCTTAAAACCTGACTACTTCACTGCTGTTACACACATCATCTGCCTGCTAGATTTAATGTGCACCTGCCACACACTTTATGGCTTTTAAAGTTACACTAATCACCTTACATAGGCTTAAATAGATTGCTAAGGAACAGCTGAGACAGGTTCAGGATAATAGAGTCCACACAGGTAAAAAGTAATAATAATTGACACTCCTCTATGATGTGAGTGGCCGCAACCTTAAACAATAAAATATGTGCTTGGAAAACACATAAATAGTAAAATTTGAGTAATTGAAGAAAAGTGCGCCTTCTAGTGTCTAAAAATTTTTGTACATAGTGTATACCCAGTGTGAGTAGGAAAGGGACACTACTTATCTGGTATATTAAAGACTTTTCTTCGGTCATAGGATCAATAAAGGAACATAAAAAAATAAGAACAATAGATAATAGCGTGTACAGTTTTCACGCAATTTTCATACCATTAGGTAACATAAAATCAGTTGTATAAAAAACCTTACTGGGTGTAAGCAAATCCCACAATTTTAAAAATCCACAGCCAAATGTAATACAACACAAATATACAAATGGAAGAAATGCAAGCGTACAGGATAAAAAAGTATATTGAGCTTATCTATCCATATAAGATAGCGGGTATATATAGTTGTCCATAAGTATCCGAGAAATGGTAAAAATTCAAATGTTCAGGAAATAAATAGTAAAAAGGCTTATCTGTCCATAAGAGACGTCCAGGTACAACAAGCCCAACGCGTTTCATCAGCAATTATGACCATTCAGTAGAAGCCCCAGTGGTGAGTTGCTTGTTTCTGTTAGGTGCCGCGGTCCGCGGCGCCGCTCGGTCTGCTTCCGAGCGACGCTCACGGCCGCCGCACCTCCCTCCCTGCCCGCCCGGCGCCTAGCAAAGCCAGGACGCCGTGCGTACTGTAGCCGCCGGGTCCCTGGCAACGCTAGGACGCCGGGCGTCCTCAGCCGCTGGGTCCATAGCAACGGGGACGCCATTGGTGGACCGTGTTCCCCGTTGCCAGATAGGATTGATTAGTTGCTCGTGCAGCAGGGCAGCTGCACGGCAACTAGTAATTAGGGTCTGGGGGCTGGTCTTGCTGGCCCTCCTGTCATTGGCCAGCTGGGTCTTTTTATGGGAGCCAGCACACTGCAGCCTCGCCGGTGATAGCTTCCTGTATGCTGTTCCTGCCTTGCAACGTCTGTTCCTGGTCAGCTGTATCTGGTCGATCCTGCTCCCTGTGCTCCTGAGTTCTGAAGCCGGTCCTGGGAATCCTTCCTGTCCAAGTGAACCTGTTGCGGTCATCTGGGGGTTCTCGCTTGTTGGGGTTCTCTCCCGGTTTCGTGAGTAGCGGCTTCTGCCGCATGTTGCGGCCTAGGCCGCTTAGTGCTTGTTTTACTTTTGTATTGGTGGTTTTTGCGGAGGTTTCCGCTTTTCACTGTCCTCCCCGGAACTCGGCGGTGCCGTGTGGGGGATTGGACAGTGGTATCTTTTGTTGTTCTTTTCCTTTGGCGGCGTGCCGCACATATATTTAGTTTTAGGGTAGTTAGTAGCCCCTTGCTTCTGTTTGCTTTAGTTAAAGGTCCCCTTGTTATTATCATGTCTCGGTTCACGCCTTGTCTCACTCTAAGACCTGGGGGCATCGGAGTTGGGCAGACCTAATCCGCCCTTCAAACGCGGCTGCCGTGGGCCCAAGAAACCATAGTCACTCAGGCGTGAACTGACCACACGGGTAAAACAACGGAGGTAGGGTGCTAGGGGCTATTCCCGTACCATCCCTTATTTCAGCGTCACGTCCTGGTGCTCTGGACTCTCTACACAAACATCTCTCCAGTTCTGAGCATCAGGAACATAACAGTTTCCACATCTGCTGCACCCCCAACCTCCACCACACAGGCTCTTCTTTCCATCGGGGGAGAAAATCATCAGCAGAGGGGTAAGGAGGGTGTGAGAGGCTCACCTGTAGAGGTTTCAGAGGTTTCAGAAGGCCTGGCTGGTGTTATAGGGTCACCAGCAGGTGGGTGAGGAGGCCAGGAAAGGAATGATATGGTGACCAAAAGTTAGTGCTTATGACCTAATAATTACAATTTTAAAATGGGGGCACACCAAATCACTGCCTTGCCCTGGGTGATAAAAATTCTAGCTTTGGCCCTGACTACTTATACTGTAACTTATTTTATATCGCAGCAATAAGCGAGGCATACTAATTTATCAGCCCAGAAGTGGCACTTTGCAACATTCGTTTTGCTATGTCATACCTGGGTACCATAGTCTAATGGGAACCCTCATTTTTGCACAAGTTGCGGTTACCAGGTTAGACTTAGAAAGCAGCAGATCATACACAATAGTGAACTAATTTTTTAGCCATGAGATACTGTAGGAAACAAAACAACTCATTTTAGAGGTGCATATCATTATGTTTGTTTTTTCTTTATAAGATATTTTATAATTATTAATAGCAATTTCATAGCTCTGTTTTATTTTGTACAGCATATGCAACTTTATCATATATTCATACTGTCCAGCCACTTCTCTATACTTTATGCTATCATGTATAAACATGTTACTCTTGATTTAGGGTAACATACCGACGCCGGGATCCCGGAAGCATACCGACGCCGGGATCCCGACGGGGAGGGATGAGTGCAGCAAGCCCCCTGTGGGCTCGCTGCGCTCGCAACGCTGCGGGCTCGCTGCGCTTCCAATGCTGCAGGCTCGTGGCAACCTGCGGTCGCCACTGGTTCTATTCCCACTCCATGGGTGTAGTGGACACCCACGAGTGGAAATAATCCCTGTTGGTCAGCATGCCGACCGTCAGGATAGTGAGGGGGCGGGATGTTGATGGAGGTCATATGACCGTCGGTCTCCCGACCACCGGTCACATGAATACTACCCCTTGATTTACTGTACACTTGGCTGAAATGCTGCTGCATGAACTGGATGCATCTTGAGATACATCTGACCCGACGCATATATCATACTTGTCCATTTTCCCTGAACTTCTAGGGCACTCACGCATTTCGGGTGGCTCTTCCGGCCAACCAGAAGGGTAGGCAAGTCTCCTGAAGCATCCTTTCCAAGAGAACTGGGTAATCCCGGCGGTTTTACGATGAATTTGTGCTGAACCGTGTCATCGTAGCCTCACCCTCTGCCTTACAATGCCAGTTAAATAGAGGGGGGATGTGGGGGTGTCATGATGATACAGTCACATTGTCATAGCCCACACCACCCACTTGTTCCCCCCCCCCTCCCCAATAATGACCTGCTTGTCCCTCCTGGAGGGACAGTCAAAAAATCGGTAAGTATGACAAGGTTTTAGATACACTTATTTTTATTACATACATGCATCTTTTCCTACCTACAGTACATTCAGGGTGCCAAGTGACGTCATGGATATGCAGTTGTGCAGATACGGTTACGCATCAACAATAATGTCTAAGTAGTAATAATAATCATTCAGGGACACCTGTAGTGAGCAGCACACAGCACGTCTGCTCTATTCTGTGTAATAAGGGTATTTATGGTAATCTATAACAGTTTATTGTGGTAGAAAACTGCCGGTTACCATGACATTGTCTTTCAAAGTTGCCTTTACTATCTTGTATATGCTGAATCCAAACAACACAATTAGGGATGAGCGATGTTCCATAGAATATTAACCTCATTGTACATTTGGCCCACAGTGCATTGTATGATTCACATAAGGAATTTGGCCTTAAAAGTTTCCAGTTCTTTCCCCAAACAAACCACACAGCAAAAATAATTGACCAGCTTCTATTTATAGATTCTGCGGAATGCAAATTTGCAAATATAGAGCAGAATGGCATTCTGCGGGAAGTCAGTCATTCAATGTTTTAGACTCCCCCTAAAACCTGGCACTCTAAGCAACAGAGTATGTTCACCTATGGGTAGTGCCAACCTTCATAATTGAATGATGGAGAATGTGTTTACATGCAGCAGGCAACAATATATTATCCCCAAAGGATTCTTCTTCCCACACATCCATCACTCCCTCCTATCTGGTCATCTAAACAAGTCTTATACGAAAGCTGTTGAAGTTTGAAAGTTCTACTATGCATACTCCATGTTTAGGTTCCTACAGGGAGGCTTCAAATCCCTAACCAAGATGGCCACCGACCATACTACCGTACATGCACTGGCATTATATTGTTCTGTGTTAAAGCACCACAGTGGAAGATAGACATTTAGAGACCCAGTGATTACAGCTATTCTATCCTGCCATAATCGCTATTTGCCACTTATATCCAGCACCGCTACCCAGATAGTTACAGTCACTGGCTGTGGACCTGTATGCTCTGCTCAAGCTCATCTCCATGTACAAGAGTTTATGGGCCTAATTCAGACCTGAATGCTCGCAAGGGGTTTTTTTTGCACTGATGCGAACAGATAGTCACCGCCCATAGCGGAGTGTATTTTTGCTTTGCAAGTGTGCGAACGCATGTGTAGCAGAGCTGTTCAAACAGATATTGGCCCTCATTCCGAGTTGTTCGCTCACAAGCTGCTTTTAGCAGCTTTGCACACGCTAAGCCGCCGCCTACTGGGAGTGAATCTTAGCATAGTAAAATTGCGAACGAAAGATTAGCAGAATTGCGAATAGACACTTCTTAGCAGTTTCTGAGTAGCTCCACACTTACTCGGCAACTGCGATCAGTTCAGTCAGTTTCGTTCCTGGTTTGACTTCACAAACACACCCAGCGTTCGCCCAGACACTCCCCCGTTTCTCCCATAAAACGGCCAGTTTCCGCCCAGAAACACCCACTTCCTGTCAATCACATTATGATCACCAGAACAAAGCAAAAACCTCGTAATGGCGTGAGTAAAATTCCTAACTGCATAGCACATTTACTTGGCGCAGTCGCAGTGTGAACATTGCGCATGCGCAATTAGCAGAAAATCGCTGCGATGCAAAGAAAATTACCGAGCGAACAACTCGGAATGACCACCATTGTGCAGTCTCTGCGTAGCCCAGGACTTACTCAGCCGCTGTGATCACTTCAGCCTATCTGGGACCGGAATTGACGTCAGGAACCCTCCCTGCAAACGCATGGACAGGCCTGCATTTTTCCAACCACTCCCAGAAAACGGTCAGTTGACACCCACAAACGGCTTCTTCCTGTCAATCTCCTTGCGATCGTTCATGCGAATGGATTCTTCGCACAAACCCATCGCTGAGCGACAATCCGCTTTGTACCTGTGCGACGCGCCTGCGCATTGCGGTGCATACGCATACGCAGTTCTGACCTGATCGCAGTGCTGCAAAAAACATTAGCGAGCAATCCAGTCTGAATTACCCCCACGTAAGCATAACTGTGAGTATGGCTGTACACTGCTGATGTGTGGATACACTCTGCCATACTGCCGCCACCTGTACACATATATTCCAGCAAACATAATGTGCGTCTACCTACAATTGTGAAATGAAAAATAAGGTGCTGCTTATTAGTTTGGGAGGGAGTAGACATTTTTAGCTCACACATATGGAGCATACAGTAATTAATAGCTATACGTATGATGATGCTGATGGAGGTGAACGACTATTTTGCTACAGCACGTGCACAAAGATTCTTAAAAACTCGCACAGTGCATGCGTTACACAATGTGTTCGCACAAAGGTGTTCTTGCGTATTAGAAAAGGTCTGGGTGGTGACTGAAAGGTGGATAAACCGATGGGCATGTTGTGGGAGTGTTGCTGATATGTTGCTGATGTTTTTGCGTACACATACGCTCAATTGTTCACATTGGATGCAGTACAGATGGTGTAATGTTAGCATTACTGCCTCACAGCACTGAGGTCATGGGTTCGATTCCCACCATATCCCTAACGGTGTGGAGTTTGTATATTCTCCCTGTACTTGCATGGGTTTCCTCCCACAATCCAAAAATATAATGGTAGGTTAATTGGCTCCCAACAAAAAAATAAACCCTAGCGTGAATCTGTCTGCATGTATACTGTATGTGATAAGGAATATAGGGTTAATTCAGACCTGATCGCTAGGCTGCGTTTTCTCACAGCGGGTGATCAGGTCTGAACTGCGCATGTGTATGCACCGCAATGCGCAGGTGGACTGCAGCAATGGGGAGCGTTGAACAGCGACGGGATGGTACGAAAATCCGAACACACCGGCGATCGCAAGGAGATTGACAGGAAGAGAGCGTTTGTTTGTGGCAACTGACCGTTTTTAAGGAGTGTCCGGAAAAACGCAGGAGGGGCTAGGCATTTTGAGGGAGGGTTTCTGACATCAGCTCCGGCCCCGATCATCGTACTTGAAGAGTAAGTTCTGGGCTGCGCAGAGACTGCACAAAATTAGTTTGTGCAGCTCTACAACACATCCGAACGCACACTAACACAGCGAATTCTCCCTGCCCCTGTAGTGGGCGACTACCTTATCGCAGGGATGCAAAAAATGCACCCTAGTGATCAGGTCTGAATTACCCCCATGGATTGTAAACTGACTGAAATGTAGGAACTGAAGTGAATGACCAAATATTCTCTGTAAAAGCTCTGCAGAGTATGTGTGTGCTATATAAATAACTGCTAATAAATAATAAATAAATACTCTGATGGAAAATCTGCACCCCAAGTTGGTATGTCAGTCCTTGCTCTATCATGGATGTACATCAGGGATGAGATTTTAGCTATATATGCATAAAAACGCAGATGGTGACCACCAAATGACACACCCACAATTTGTGTCCTCTTTAGTCATTTTACATAGTTTGTTTTTTTACATTGTGGAATAAAGTACTTTGCAATATTAAATAAAATTAAAAAATCTATAAAGCTTTTTTTATTAATTAATTACACATAAATAATCTCTTTGGGATTACGGCCCTCATTCCGAGTTGATCGCTCGCTAGCTACTTTTAGCGGCCATGCAAACGCATAGTTGCCGCCCACAGGGGAGTGTATTTTAGCATAGCAGGAGTGCGAACGCCTGTGCAGCAGAGCGCCTGCAAACCCATTTTGTGCAGAACAAGACTAGCCCTGTAGTTACTTATTCTGTGCGATGATTGCTGCGACGAATGACACGGTAATGACATCAGATACCTGCCCAGCAAACGCCCGGCCGCGCCTGCTTTTTTCCAAACACTCCAAACACTCCCAGAAAACGGTCAGTTGACACCCAGAAACTCCCACTTCCTGTCAATCTCCCTGCGATCGGCTGTGCGACTGAAAGCATAGAACCTGTGCAAAACCACAATGCTCATTGTACCTGTACGCCGCTCGTGCGCAATGCGTTGCATGACTTTTTTTAACTAATCGCTACGCAGCAAACAATGGCAGCTAGCGATCAACTTAGAATGAGGGCCTATGGGGGTCATTCCGAGTTGATCCCTAGCTGCCGTTGTTCGCAGCGCAGCGATCAGGCTAAAAATCGGCATTTCTGTGCATGCGTATGCCCCGCAATGCGCAGCGTGTACAATGAGCATCGTGGGTTTGCACAGAGTCTAACGAAGATTCCAGTTGCACGGCCGAACGCAGGAAGATTGACATGAAGTGGGCGTTTCTGGGTGTCAACTGACCGTTTTCAGGGAGTGCTTAGAAAATGCAGGCGTGCCTGGAAAAACGCAGGCGTGGCTGGGCGAACGCTGGGCGGGTGTGTGACATCAAAAGCCGGCCCTCCGTCGTTAGAATCAACGCACACGAAGAGTAACTACAGGGCTGGTCTTGTTTTGTACAAAATTATTTTGCAGGCGCTCTGCTGCACAAGCGTTCGCACTTCTGCAAAGTGAAAATACACTCCGCAGTGGGCGGCGACAATGCGTTGGCACGGCTGCTAAAAACTGCTAGCGAGCGAACTACTCGGAATGACCCCCTATGTGCAGTGTTAGATTTGTGCAAAAGATAGAGTCAAGGCCAAAAGGTTCAACTTTATTCTCATTAAAACACTCTTCTTTCACTTTGTACAGTATATTGGTCTCCCTCATTCTGTCTGCCAACTTCTATTCAAGGTTTCACTGTTAGTTGGTAAAATAAAGGTGATGATGTGTCAGTTTGTTAGTAGAAGAAAGATGCTAGCGTAACATGGTTATAAAGAAAAAAGATGGTGCAGGGTTAAAAATGATGAAGGATAAAAAATTTAGGGGCAGATTTATTAAGCCCGGTGAGGTGATAAACTGGAAGGTGATGAAGAACCAGCCAGTCAGCTCCTAACTCATTTTTCAAACCCAGCCTGTGACATGGTAGTTAGGATCTGATTGGCTGGTCCTTTATCACCTTCCACTTTATCACTTCACCGAGCTTAATAAATCTGGCCCTTAATTTTTAAGCGTGCCAGTGAGGTTTTATGTGAAAATAGCATACCTCCCAACATTTTAAAGGGAGGGAGAGAGACACCTGTGCGCGTGCCTGAAAAGGGGGCGTGGTTTATGGGAAAGGGGGCGTGGCTATGCGCAGGGCCGGATTAACAATGGGGCGGATGGAGCTGCAGCTCCAGGCCCCCCATTAAAAATAGGCCCACAGGATCCAATGCAGTGCTGCCAAAAAAAAAAAATCCTGTCACCACCAGTAGCTCACCGCGCTCATCTCCCAGCTGCCAAAAGTAGCTCCAGCTGACGTGCGCATGCCGAACACACCACTGCCGTTCTGACACCCTAGTCTGCTCTCTGCTGCCCTGGCCAGGACTGGCCGAACTCAGCCTCTGGACATGCCGAAGCTCCGCCCCCTGACCAGTCAGAAGCTTCTTCTACAAGATTCTACATACAAGCCGAAGCTCCGCCCCCGGTCCAGTCGGAAGCTTCATCCACATACCAGGGGAACTGAAGCCTCGCCTCTGCTGAAGCTCCGTCCCCAGTCCAGTTAGAATCTACATTCACATACCAGCTGAAGCTCCGCCCCCAGTCCAGTACATACCAGCTGAAGCCCCACCCCTGCTGAAGCTTCACCCCCAGGCCAGTCTGAAGCGTTGTCCATATACCAATTAAAGCTCCGCCCTGGACCAGTTGAAGCTCCGCCACCAGACTCACTTTAGCCCCGCCCCCATACCAGCCAAAGATTTGCTGTCAGTCCGAACACCTTCTTCATCCTCCTTATACCAATTGAAGCTCCGCTGGCCTGTCTGCAATTGCTGCTCACTATTTCCCCTACTTCCCGCAACTATCAGTAATCATTAATGAAAAAGGGGAAGGACCTACCCTGGGGGAATAGGCTGCTATCTGTGAGGCGAGCTGGGTCATGGATGTTGTGAATTTCACAGCGGAGCGGACGTGCCAGTAAGTTTATTTGTTGCTTGTGTGTGTCAGTAAATAGTGTGTGTCAGTAAGTACTGTCTGTGTGTGTCAGCAAGTAATGTTTTTCAGTAAGTGGTCTGTGTCAGTAAGTTTATCTGTTGTGCATGTCAGCAAACAGTGTCTGTCAGTAAGTGTGTCTGTGTCAATGTTTTTGTCAGTAAGGGGTGTCCATAGCGGTAAGGGGTGTCCGTTAGTAAAGGGAGTCTGTGTCAGTAAATGGTATATGTGTCAGTAAGTGGTGTTTTTCAGTAAGTATGTATGTATGTATGCATATGCACTGTAGGCGCAGGACCGTCGACAACACATGCAGGGCCGTGACAACCGCCACTATCTGCAGCGATACACGGCTCCTACTCTCACCATTGCTTACATTGCAGACCTAGCCACGCAGCGATGCAGCTGAAAGCCCCCCTCCCGACTCCCCCTCTCCAGTGGCAGCTACTCCCGTTACCTTCAGTAGCTGTCCTTCACAGTGGCATATCTATAATGGGTTGCAGTGTGTGTGGTGCACACGGGCCCCTGGGTCCAGAGGGGGCCCACCCCACACACATTGCACTCATTTCTTCCATACTCACCTTTCTGGCGTTGATCGTGACTGTGTGTGGGCCCACTACTCTCCCGTAGCCGTCACTGCTGCTGTTAGCACACTGAGCACTAGAGACTCTGGCACAGTGCCAGAGTCCACAGCGCATGCACAGCACTCCGAATAAATGGCGCGGAGGCCATTTTTTCTGAGTCCTGGCATTTGCTGTATACTCTGGCACTGTGCCAGAGTTTCAGTGCTGCGAGCGCTAACAGCGGCGGTGACAGCTACAGGAGAGGAGGGTGCCCACACATGGAGTCAAGGGTCCCCTCCTCTCTAGAAACGCCTCTGGTCCTCTAGCAGGGGACTCTGCTGCCATAATGTGTAAAAAAGGGCGACTCTGCTGCCATAATGTGTAAGAAGTGGGACTCTGCTGCCATAATGTGCAAGAAGGGGGACACTGCCTGCCCTAATGTGTAAAAGAAGATTCTGCTGCCGTAATGTGTAAAAAGGGGTCTCTACTGCTGTAATGTGTAAAAGGGGACTCTGTTGCCGTAATGTGTAAAAAAGGGGACTCTGCTGCTGTAATGTGTAAAAAAGGGGACTCTGCTGCCTTAATGTGTAAAAAGGGGTACTCTGCCTGCCGTAATGTGTAAAAAGAGGACTCTGCTGCCGTAATGTGTAAAAAGGGTGACTTTGCCTGCTGCAATGTGTAAAAAGGAGGACTATGCCTGCCGTAATGTGTAAAAAAGGGGTACTCTGCCTGCCGTAATGTGTAAAAGGGGGACTCTGCTGTGTAATGTGTAAAAGGGGGACTCTGCTGCCGTAATGTGTAAAAGGGGGACTCTGCTGCCGTAATGTGTAAAAGGGGGACTCTTCTGCCATAATGTGTAAAAGGGGACTCTACCTGGCGTAATGTGTGATAGCCTCTCTACCTGGTGTCATGTATGTAAGTGGCACTTCCTCATGTAGCTTTGCCCCTATATTTTTTACATGCACCTACGTCGTGCACTGACCCTGTTTTATATATTGGGGGGGAGGGGGTGATGCTGTTTCTTGCACACAGCACTAAAATGTCTAGTTACGGCACTGGTAATGGGTATTTGTCAGTGAGTGATGTGTGTGTGTTAGTAAGTGTGTCAGTAAGATATATCAGTTAGTGGAATCTGTGTTAGTAATGATCTGTCAATAAGTATTTGTGTTAGTGGAATGTGTGTCAATAAGTGGTATCTGTCAGTAAAGGGTGTACGTGTCAGAAATACCGGGCACACATTGGCCGTTATATATTGGCCATTCAGTTGAACTGCTGAACTTTCGTTTACTGCAATATGTCGCACTATCGTACCAGCAATATGTCTGTGAACGATGTTGTTCACAGATGTATCACATCTGACCAATATATCTGCAGATATAATGGTGCATTGTGCTGTGTGTATGGTTGACATACCAATAACACAATAGGTCGGCTGTTCAGTGCATCACCAGGATGGGCCGGGTTATGCTAATGATGTCCTGGAGTCCTGCAAGATAGGTTGGTATCGTTATACTAGCGCCTGTCATCCATCTGTGGTTACAGGGTGTTGGGGATACGTGCAGATAGTGTGAGCATTGAGGATTGCTGGGTGGGAGGGGTACATGCAGATGCTTTGACCACCACTACTGTTGCGGATACTGTGACCATCGGCCGTTGCAAGGGGAAGGGTATTTTGCAAATGCTTTGACCATTAGCTAGGAAGGAAGTGCGGAGATGTGCGTGTGCTGTGACCATTTGGGTGTGTTAATGCTATGACCATCGCTTCCGGTGTATACTCTCTCTATGAGGGTCATTCTGACTCGTTCGCACGCAACAATGCCAGGACCGATGAAAACCGTTCGCAGGCGCGATCGCAAGAAGAGTGACAGTGGGAAGGAGGATCGGGGCATCTACTCCCCGTTTTCCGGGCGTGGTAAGGTGAACGCAGGTGTGTCCAGGCGTTGGTGAACGCAGGTGTGTCCAGGCGTTTGGAGGGCGGATGTCTGACGTCACAGCCAGGACCTTCATTGCTGGATCCGTCACACTGGGTAAGTAGCTGCAGGGCTGGTCTTGTTTTACTTGAATTTTTTTTTAGCATAGCAGGGCTGCACAAGCGATCGCAGCCCTGCTATGCTAAAACGCACTCCCCAATAGGTGGCGTCAAGTTGATCGCATGAGCAGCAAAAAGTTGCTACGTGCGATCAACTCGGAATGACCCCCTATATCTGCAAGGTTTTGTCATACAAAAAATTATACAGTTTCTAATTGTTAATTATTTAATGAATCAAAAACACAGGTTAAAATGTAAATAAAAATTGTATTTAAAAACTTTTCCACATACTTTCATAAAAACACACAAAATCACTATTAAGCAGTTGTATATGCCTAAATATAATACATGAGTGGAATTCAATTGTTGTGCACGGCATCTGTCAATGTCGGGAGACTGATGGAGCAATTCAATCATTGCTCTGTATGGGCATAAACAGCTACCGGCACCCGCATTTCACCTGAAATTTGAGACATGTCTGCTGTTTGGGTACCCAAACAGTTCTTACGCCATGTACACACGGCGCGATGCGGCTTTAGCCCGACGTTGACTATTCGCTGATATAGTCAATGTTGGTCTGCCTTCACAGTCTATTTTTGCTTGCAATGCCGATCCCACAGGACCGCACATTGGCATCACAAGCTTGTACACACGGTGCAATATGCACTAACTTTCCTTATGATTTTGACTATATAGTCAAAATTGTAAGGAAAGTTAAGTGCATATCGTACCGTGTGTACACAGCTTTACCATCGCGCCCAATCGGCCAAATAAATTGAATAGCAACAATGGGCGCCCATTTATTATCGCGCTTGAAAAAACAATTAAATTCTGCCCATAGAGTTGGATCTAATTATTACATGAGAACTCCACAAGCTGTTTGGATAACCAGTTTGTCCTTTGTTAAAACTTATACAGAGAATTAAAGCTCTCTACATTAATTTCCCAGCAATAGGTGATCCTTAATAAGGGTGAGCATAAAACTTATTTAGTAGAGGTCTCAGTTCCTTTATGTCCATTAAACACAGGTTGGTAAGTTCGTTATATAGATTTGCAGTAATATTCTTTTAGTAAGAGAGCTGGTGATAGCAGCTGTTGCCTACCTAATGCTGGGTGCACACTGGCTGATATATTGGGCATTTGTGGATGCGTCGGTGGGTGTGTACCAGCGATATGTTTGTGAATGACATTGTTCACAGACATATCACGTCAGTATACCAATAAGTGGTATCTGTTCTGTCAGTAAGTATGTGTCAGTAAGATATGTCAGTAAGTCTAATCTGTGTCAGTACTGTGTGTCCCAGGAGCCCTCAGTTCCCTTCTCTGCTCTGTTTTGACATCCATCTCTGCTCCCCTTTCCTCATCTGATCTGTATCGCCCCCATCTTTCTGATCCACGTCTGCTTTGTTTTCCTAATTGTTTGCTCCCATTTCCACCTTTTTTGTATGTTGATACAGTCACCTCAATGTACAAATGAGACACACGTGTTACAGCCTAATGCATTTATTTTCTGCATCCGGATACCCTTACCTCTACACCCTGTTCCTGCATCCAAGCACCCTCACCCTTACACCCTGTCCTTGCATCCAGGTACCATCATCCCTACATGCTGACCTTTCATCCAGAAGCCCCCAACCCTGTAGAGTGTCCTGTCATCCAGAGACCCGCTCACACCAATAGTAGCTCTCGGTCTAGCAATCTCCTAGACTGCCTGTGCCTCAGTCTTACCCCAAATTGACCTGTGTCACACCCCCTGGCTGTGATGTCCTCTGTATTTTATGGTGGTTGTGGGAATTCTATATATCATATGGCATTCATTGCAATGGAGGTCACTGTAATGATTGGCGTGTTATGTGGCAGTCACTGCAGTGCTCTCTGTATTATAAATTGGTCACTGTAACTATTTTCTTTATGTGGCAGCCACTGTGATGATCTCTGTATTATATGACATTGACTACAATGCTCTTTGAGTCACATGGCAGTCACTGTGATGTGCTTTGTATTATACCATGGTCACTGCGATGCTCCTTGTAACTTATGACGGTCACTGATTCTGTGTCCTTTATGTAGACCACACCCCACCACACTGGTCACACCCCCACATTACTAGTTATACCGCCACAACGCTTGTCACACACCCTGCCAAGGCACAAAATAGGCCCTTCATAAATTTCAGCTCCAGGTCCATGTGGACCTTAATCTGGCACTGGCTATACGGAGGGCCCATGATCACAAGCCATGCCCCATTTTCATCACTGAGGGGGCATGTCCAGCGCTCTGAGAGCTGCTGGCATGCCCCTCTCCCTCTGTCTCCCGAGAATAGCAGCAGTGACAGGAGGCTCCCAACTGCCCCCCCCCCCCCCCCCCACTGCGGGACAGTCCCAAAAAAACGGGACTGTCCCGCGAAAATCGGGACAGTTGGGAGGTATGAAATAGTGGTTGCAGTTTTATTATCTTCAATATAAATTGTGAATTAGTTTGTAAGTATATGTGACTGGGTGACATTATCAGAGACCACGTTTTGCATAGAAGGTTGCTCTTCCTTGAGTAACCTGAGTGGGCTTACTTTGTCCCTCCTTGAGTAACCTTAGTAGGCTTACTTCAACACTCCTTGAGTAACCTGAGTGGGCTTACTTTGCACTCCTAGGGTATACAAATTCCCTCTAACTAGCAGAACCTACAGAATAACCACTTATCTTCACCACAGGTTCTATTCTCATTCTATGGGTGTCGTGGACACCCACGAGTGAGAATAGTCCCTTTTAGTCGTCATTCCGACTGTCGGGATTGTCAGTGTTCAGGATGCAGGAGGAGGTATTGTGACCGGCAGTCACTACATCCCATCTTGAAGCAAGATGATGTTTATTAGCTCCAGAAAAATGTCTTAAAAAGACTATTCCTTAGCTGAAGGTGTTTAGGAGTACCACACATACAGTACAAGCTGATTCAGAAGTACACACTTACACACCTCAAGCCTGTCTAGAGAATGCATCACGATGTTCAAGATTTACAGTATCTCTACTGAGTCCACATCAGCCCTTTTTACCCAGTTCCAGCACACACATGTTGGCAGGGGTAAACATTTCTTGCATTTAAAAGTAACTTCAGAAAAACAAAAATAAATGTAACTTGTCTAGTGACAGGAATCTTTTAATTGAGTTCATGCTCAATATTTGATCATATAGAATCAAATTATCTATTTTGTTTTACAGAGTCATTTGATTTCCCACATAACAGCAGCTGTGTCATTAGCATATTTTCACAGATCCACTGCATGCGAAAACCCAGTTGTAAAATGCAACTGCATCCACCTCTGAATTAGGCCCATAGGGTCTTTTATTCATGAGGCAGTGAAAAGAGTGGAGAAGTGAGCCAGTGGAGAAGTTGCCCATGGCAACCAATCAGCTGCTCTGTATGATTTTATAGTATGCAAATTATAAATGTTACTTCAATGCTGATTGGTTCTTTTCCATTGACTCACTTTTCCACAGTTTTCACTGCTTCATGAATAGACCCCTCAGTCCTTACTTTAGATATCCATAGCAAACACTAAAAATAGAAGAATACCCCTGGAATGCATTCAAGTTAAACAATGGTGTTTAGTTTATTTACCCTAAGGGGAGATATATCAAACCTTTAATAGGGTGAAGAAGTTGCTCATAGCAACCGATCAGCTTATAGCTATCATTTATCAAGTACTCTTGATTTCCTACTGTACTGTATTTCAGAATGCCATAAATCAAATGTATTACCAAATTAAAAAGCCTTACAAATTAAAATACATAAAAATAAATTTCTTTGAGTACACAGTCTATGATAATAATAATAATAATAATAATAATAATAATTATAATTTTATTTATATAGCACTTTTCTCCCGCAGAACCCTACAGTCGCTTTACATACATCAAAAACATAGTACGTTGGAATTACAAATTGAAAAACATACACAAATAATTAAGAACAGCTAAATCTAGAGAGTACAATAAGCATACTGCAGAGTTGGCGCAGACATCTTGGGTAATAATTTCTATGGCTTGTATATTCCACCCACGAAAGATACCAGGTGAAGCAGCCATCTTGAGCACACTACGTAGGATGACCCTGGGTAGAATCATAGCCAGATTAAGGGGGGAAGGGGGGTGCAGGGCATACTGTACACCGGGCCCCCTGGCCAAAGCATACTGATATGACTAGCTTTCCCTCTTAATGCGAGAGCCAGAATGCGAGCAGAGACGCCAGAATATCATGTTTCATGAGCTACCGATGGAGCTTTCTGACCAGAGGAGAGATAGAAGGGTGGAGAGAGCAGTAAGTGACACAGGGATCCCAGCTTCTCCTCCTCCCTGAGTCCTATCCCAGTGTGTAAGTAGTACAGAGGCTGATGTTATTCTAGCATGTGACAAGATAAATAATTTTATTTTTATATGTGTATTTTAAGGTTGTTTAAGTTGTTTTTGTTCCACTACAAGAAAATTTTATAAAATAGTTGTCTTTCAATTAGGTGGAGCTATAAACAGTACCCAGGCATTATTAAACTATTAGTTTGAAACTAATATACACCATTGGTTTAAATGTAATATACACAATCTGTACCTCCCAACATGACCCATTCCAGAAGGGGCAAAATGCTCTCTACCTGGACTTCCTTCTTAATTTATGATTGCAAACACCTGTGTTTAAACAGCTTTCCTATCAATTAAATAGTTCAACACAGGTGACATAACTCATATATTAAGAGGGAAGTCCAGGTAGAGAGCATTTTGTCCCTACTGAAATGGGACATGTTGGGTGGTGCACAATCTAATATACATCCCCCACCTTCCACCGGGGTCCCCAGTCTTAGGTGTCCCGGGCACCCCCAAGGCTTAATCTGGTCCTGGGTACAATAGGTCGCGCCCAGAAGAGATGACACATAATGTAATCCAATGCACATTTATTGGCAAACTGCTCAATCAGATTGTGATGTCATTCAGGTGCTAAAAGAGAGGGGTAATTCTGGGTAAGAGAAAAACATTTTGCTATCCCTAATGCACACTGAGTGAGAAATAACACTACATAATAATCAGATAATACAGAGATCTTAGTTGCGTATATCTGCAGATAAAGGGTTAAGCCCCCAGGCCGAACGGCAAGACGTCTCTGTCACTGGGGATCCCTAATACTAGGTGTGGGTCCAGGGTACGGGACCCCATCATGTCGGCACAGGACGGCTGCCCCAGGGCAGTACAACAAGTGAAAATTAGTAAGGCTTAATAAGAAGCACATAAGTGCTATGTAAGTAAGGTGTGATTAAAATAATCAAAAAATATATACAATGTGATAGGGAAAAACATAAGTGTTAATAAAGTGTTAGTGTGTTTAATAAATGTACTCCGCAATCACGGTTAAAGTTACCGCACTTATCTCCCGAAAAATCAGCTTATCGCAGACTGCACTCCCATTTTTTTGCACCTATCCTATTCCATAATGGCGATAACAGGATTTGCGCAATCATTTTAGCTGCCAAAATGAGAGATAAGTATTGGAGAAAATGGAGAAATCTGCCTGTACCCCCCAAAAAGCTAAACTAATATAGGAAATCATTATAGAAGTCTATTAGGGACTACAATAAATGCATTTAGTGTAATTAAATTGGGGCAAATGGCTGTTATATGCATTTGTTTTTTAAATGTGACAAATTATAGAAAGCAATTTGTTCAGCAAAATAAATGCTGTCATTAAATTTGAGGTACATCAAAATGGGTATAAGTATATATTTGGGTCATGTTAGGAGACTTTTTTTTTAAAGTGGAAACGGACTGATTACGTCCACCTGCATGTCTAAAAACACTTGTCCCACTCATAAAGCACCCCAATATACCCGTCCCATACCTTGTAACCCAATTTCCATCACTTTGTATTTTTTGACCCCAAAAATTACATCTCATTATTGGCCCAAATATATTTATTTTTTAAACATCTAAGTTCCTAATTAGTCTTTAAGGGGGGTGTCCCAGGAGTTCTATGCCAAGTCCCCAAATGATGAAGAGAAACTGGCGATAATCCCTATGGAAACTTTTCATCATTTACTTTTCGCAGCTAATTGGATACCGAGTTATCGCAAATGCAATAAAATATTGCGAAACCGCGTTATCGCATCTAATTGGATACTCCCCCATAATGTGATAGGCCCAAATCCATTCCACACTCTAATCATAACTCCATGCTTTTGATGACATGCTTAAGAGGCAGGCTTTCAGATGACAGGCTTTTAAATAATTTGCATTTCTAGGAGATGTTGGGTCAGCTGGTTCAGGGGGAGGAGTGTTTGAGCAAATTGTCCAACAAGCTAATTAATGGTGAGGAAAGATGCAGCCTCACAATTGCAAAAAAACATTTTCTATACATATAAACATACATTTTTACAATTATATAACTGTGCACAGCTCATTAAATATAACATACTGTATCAAAATGCATTAATACATTTCAACCTTTGAATTATCTTTAAAACCAAGTTTCTCTAGTCCTAGTGCCCACCTAGTATTAACTCCTTTGATGTTGCAGTTACCAGACATGCTTCAGGTTCCCCAGCTACAGTAGCTGCAGCAGGTGTTAAAATTGTACATACTGTACTACATCATTACATACTGGCGCACATTAGGCAACGTATCGTCAACATTTCCCCTTGATGGCACTACAGCATGGATGTTTATGCAGTGGTAGCCATCTTAGATGCTTGTTTCGGGTCCCTAGCCACACTGTACATATGTTTATCCTTGGTAACAACCAGTGGCGGATTTTACTTATGGCCCTCAATAAAATCTGCCACTTCAGTGAGCCCAGCTGAGGAAGTTGCAGTCTGCACTGGCTCAGTAGCTTCACTGTGACTGGCAGCGACTTCAGTTGGAAGTCCTATCTGCCAGTCACCTGCAGGACAGGCAGTCCCATTGGGAGGTGTTTCCTCCCTCTGGAACTGCCAGACCATGCTGTGATTAACAGTAAAAACCACAGAGAGAAGCGCTGTCATTAAAAGTATTAATATATTTTATTAAAATGACCTTAATCACATATAAGAATTATGAGAAAACCTGAACATCCTGTGACTTTAAGAAATACTTTAGCAGCAACACATCAAAACATGTAACAATTTGTATTCCTCACTGAGGTCTCCTTTGAAACAGTGTATCCATCTACCCTCTATATAATATATAACAACTCTTATAATTGAAAGGAATTCCTTAAAATAAGCTCCACGCGTGGGCTGATTGAAACACTTGAGACCATATATTGGTGGAGGGTTTAAGAGTTCATCCGTGATGTATATAGGAGTTATTCACATTAATATCATCTGCTCAATTATTTGTGAGATCTCTATTAGCCCTTAGTTCCCAATGATGCCGTCCAGAATTGACAAGCTTTTCTTGGGAAGCTTATGGTAGCACAATAGCAGATTTAAGCATATAACGCTATTTTGGAGTCTGTTATTATATTTAACCCAACTTATGCAGTAGGCAACAGTTATTTTGTGTCCGTAGGGCGCCGACTGCCCGCTCTGGGACACTGCGATAAGATGAAAAGGGCTTGTAGGAGATAATGGGTAAAACGCTCACAGTCTCATTCAGAACGTTATGAATATTCAAAGGCTGTAATGCTCTCTCACCACTTTCCATAAGGCTTCATCTGGAGCATGCTGCTAGCTGTCATGAGCTGAATCTCCGTTTGGTGCGGTGAGCCAAATGCCGAGCAAGTGCCGGGTGAGACGCTGAGCGGCGGATGCTGTCAGAGACGTGCTGCTGGAATCAGTCTCTATTCGTAATGGTCAGCTGGATGCCGGGCAGAATGTCGGGCAGTGTAATCAGATGGGTTGCTTGACGTGTTTCTCAAACAGCCCCAGGATTGAGGCTGAGAAACATGTCAAGCAACCCGTCTGATTACACTGCCCGACATTCTGCCCGGCATCCAGCTAACCATTACGAATAGAGACTGATTCCAGCAGCACGTCTCTGACAGCATCCGCCGCTTCAGCGTCTCACCCGGCACTTGCTCGGCATTTGGCTCACCGCACCAAACGGAGATTCAGCTCATGACAGCTAGCAGCATGCTCCAGATGAAGCCTTATGGAAAGTGGTGAGAGAGCATTACAGCCTTTGAATATTCATAACGTTCTGAATGAGACTGTGAGCGTTTTACCCATTATCTCCTACAAGCCCTTTTCATCTTATCGCAGTGTCCCAGAGCGGGCAGTCGGCGCCCTTCGGACACAAAATAACTGTTGCCTACTGCATAAGTTGGGTTAAATATAATAACAGACTCCAAAATAGCGTTATATGCTTAATCTGTTATTGTGCTACCATAAGCTTCCCAAGAAAAGTTTGTCAATTCTGGACGGCATCATTGGGAACTAAGGGCTAATAGAGATCTCACAAATAATTGAGCGGATGATATTAATGTGAATAACTCCTATATACATCACGGATGAACTCTTAAACCCTCCACCAATATATGGTCTCAAGTGTTTCAATCAGCCCACGCGTGGAGCTTACTTTAAGGAATTCCTTTCAATTATAAGAGTTATTATATATTATATAGAGGGTAGATGGATACACTGTTTCAAAGGAGACCTCAGTGAGGAATACAAATTGTTACATGTTTTGATGTGTTGCTGCTAAAGTATTTCTTAAAGTCACAGGATGTTCAGGTTTTCTCATAATTCTTATATGTGATTAAGGTCATTTTAATAAAATATATTAATACTTTTAATGACAGCGCTTCTCTCTGTGGTTTTTATTATCAATTTTTGTTTTTTGAGGCTCAGCACCTCAAATAAGTGAAGCTGCAGTCAGTATTAATATTCTCATTGTCTCATAGCCAGTACACCAGCGCCTGCTTATATTTCTCTGTGATTAACAGAGCTGCTTCCTTTAGGAGGCCACTCCCTGCCTGATCATCAGCCCAATCCGGCTTCTATGGGCTGCAGCTGATGCAGTCCATAAAAGCCGGGGGTCTGTGTATGCACACTCAGACAGCTGCTTGTCAGATCCATTCCACAGGTGCCGGGATCCCGGGGGCCAGCACTTTCCTCTCCCTCTCTGGCATGGGCAGCAGCAGCCCTCCTGCCCAAAAAAGGTAGGAGCCGCCACTGGTAACACCAATTTTATCTTCTAAACCTTATGAGAAACATGAAAGTGTGAGTTAGAACACATCTCCTTTAAAGTTACCTACAGTATGCAAGATTTCGTGAGTTCATGTGGGATGGTCTTTTTTAATCTTAAACTGCAAGCACAACATATTGCACCGTATTTTTAGCTGAAAATGACAGTGTCATAGATATATCTTATATATATATAAACAGTCATTACACAAACACTGTCATTCGCTACAAAAAGCACCCCCCCCCCAATAAAAGAAATAATCCATAATATTGTTTTTTTCTTGCCTTTCTCTAGTTTTGATTGGCTGCTGTATCAGTAGACTGGAATATACTTAGTTTCAGTTGTCCTGTGAGACCTCCTATAAAACTGCAGGTGTTCAACGTTAGCAAATAGTTGCTGTTATATGTACAGGCTTTTGGCAGCTACTAGGACTGTTTCCTGAGATTGAAAAATGATTTTCTACCTTAAACAGTGGTTTTACATTACTGGAATGTAGAGGAAATGGTTTCGCTCCCATCAAACAGTATTTACATTTTTTTTTTATTTCTATGCGTTGTAATGATTTTATGGTTTGATTAGTTTATAGTACGATGTAAAACGAGGTATCTGGATTGGTCATCTTGGAATTTTTAAACAATGAACTCTATAATATAAAAGTCAGACAGTTTTACGTTGTGTAAAATAGGAGGAATGTAACGTTCTTTTGTAGTATTTTAGTAGTGTTTTAAAATGAGTAGAATATGTTTAATAAAATGGCTATTAATGACTATAATTTAGTGTACAATATACACGTAATTTCTAAAATCAACTTTATACCCTTGCAGCAGTATAACTATATGGAGCTATAAAATACTGTTATTGTTAGTTTTTGGCCTCAATATATATTTTAAGTCTGTTCTTTATTTGAAAAGGTAACAAAGTTTAATTTCAGTTTTTGACTTGTACAGAAATTCTTCCAGGATAAGATGGTAAAACATTCTACTTTATTGTTCAAGACTGAATGGAAATATTGTAAAAAAAGTGTCATAAATAATATTTAAAATAAATAGTAATAATTTCATTTCTAAGAGCACTTGATGGAAGAGCTTTTGTGAAGTAGTAAAACGCTGTTGGTCCTGCAACTTATGAGCAAGCCATAAAAATTGCTGTCAGAGTTGCAGGCATTTGCCAGTTGTATGTTGCCAGCAAGAGTTCTTGCAATGCCACAGTAGCCAATTGAGTTTAACATGCCTTTAGAAGCTGACTGTCAAGTCCTCCTTGGGGCACTAAGGAGAAATTTCCAGAGAGCTAAGCCAGACCTGCCAACCTGAAATATTTTCAAAGTATTATTGCTACATTGTGGTGAAATGTGAAAAACTAGATAAGCACAGTGATCAATTGCTGCTGTTTGACACAGCCCTTACTCAGTGTTATCCACAGCAATATGGCAATCCAGAATCTGTGCTGCACAGTCAAAATAAGGAAATACCTTCATACTGGGTAACCTTTGTATAATAAAGGTAATACTTAAAAAGCACAATAGGGCATAAATCCCAACTGACCATCTTATAATTTGTACAATGTATATTATACACATCTCAGAGCTCATCATATATCATATATGTATTATATAAATTATCCAGCAGTTGTAGCATGAATGCATATCTCCCAACTTTCATGTTTCCTGAGTTCACAAGGAAAATTCACAGGAGAATGTCAAAAATACTCAACCATCTGGTCAAATAAGATGTGTGTCCTAGTATCACAGGTGGTAGGACCTGTGATACTAGGACACACATCTTATTTGACCAGATGGTTGAGTATTTTTGACATTCTCCTGTGAAGTTTCCTTGTGAAAATGAACTCTAAGTATCACACACCTATTTTAGTGAGTGTCAGGCACGATTGCTCACATTTGTGTTAACATGTGGCCTGTTTGGTGGATATGAGTGTCCAAGAACATTCTCCTATGGTACAATCCTTTAATTGGTAAACTTCCAAATTGAGATATACCCCTGATGAAGTCTCGGCACGAGACGGAGCGCGTTGGGTTTTCTGTCTTTCTTTTTATGTGACCTCCTATCTACTATATTGGATGGAGGATATCATAGAAGTATATGTACACTTGTGCCTGTCTAGACCCCCATTACATGTGGTAGGGGGCTGATGTACCAAAGAGCTATAATATGTATATGGACATTGTAGCCATTGTTTTATGAATTTTAATAAAACTTTGTAATTGGAACTTATGGTTTTATACGGTACAAAATGTTCTAATACACTATTGTCTAAGCAAAATTAAGGTTGTGCAGAATTCCAACCCTCTAGGGTGCCAATTCCACTATTGCTACATATTCTTTACTCTAGTTCTTTCTAACAGGGAACTCAGTGAAATAAGGCAGCCTAATAGTTAGTCATTATTTATTTATTTACCAAGAGAGTCTGTGGTCCACGTATATATATATATATATATATATATATATATATATATATACACAGTGGGGATTGAAAGTTTGGGCACCCCAGGCAAAAATTCATTTTAATGTGCAAAAAGAAGCCAAGGAAAGATGGAAAAATCTCCAAAAGGCATCAAATTACAGATAAGACATTCTTATAACATGTCAAAAAAAGTTTGATTTTATTTCCATCATTTACACTTTCAAAAGAACAGAAAACAAAAAATGGCATCTGCAAAAGTTTGGGCACCCTGCAGAGTTAATACCTTGTACTGCCCCCTTTGGACAGCTGAGACCTGGCAGTGTCATGGATTTTTCTCAATCATCGTTTGGAAAGACCAGGTGATGTCAATCTCAAAGGTTTTAAAAGCCCAGACTCATCTGACCTTGCTCCAACAATCAGCACCATGGTTTCCTCTAAGCAGTTGTGTAGAACACTGAAACTGAGAATAGTTGACGCTCACAAAGCAGGAGAAGGCTATAAGAAGATAGCAAAGCGTTATCAGATGCCCATATCCTCTGTTCGGAATGTAATTAAGAAATGGCAGTCATCAGGAACAGTGGAAGTTAAAGCAAGATCTGGAAGACCAAGAAAAATATCAGACAGAACAGCTCGCAGGATTGTGAGAAAAGCAAGTCAAAATCCACGTTTGACTGCACTATCCCATGAACATATAGACAAGCCTGATGCATTTTGGAATAAAGTTCTGTGGACCGATGAGGTTAAAATAGAACTTTTTGGCCGGAATGAGCAAAGATACATTTGGAGAAGAAAGGGCACAGAATTTAATAAAAAGAACCTCTGTCCAACTGTTAAGCATGGGGGTGGATCAATCATGCTTTGGGGTTGTATTGCAGCCAGTGGCACAGGGAACATTTCAAGAGTAAAAGGAAAAATGGATTCAATAAGATTCCAGCAAATTTTGGACGCTAACTTGATGCCATCTGTGAAAAAGCTGAAGTTAAAGAGAGGCTGGCTTCTACAAATGGATAATGATCCCAAACACACCTCAAAATCCACGGTGGATTACATCAAGAGGCATAAACTGAAGGTTTTTCCATGGCCTTCACAATCTCCTGACCTCAACATAATTGAAAATCTATGGATAGACCTTAAAAGAGCAGTGCATCACAGACAGCCCAGGAATTTCAAAGAACTGGAAGACTTTTGTAAGGAAGAATGGGCTGTCCAAACAAGAATTGAAAGACTCTTGGCTGGCTACAAAAAGCGTTTACAAGCTGTGATACTTGCCAAAGGGGGCAGTACAAGGTATTAACTCTGCAGGGTGCCAAAACTTTTGCAACGCCATTTTTTGTTTTCTGTTCTTTTGAAAGTGTAAATGATGGAAATAAAATCAAACTTTTTTTGACATGTTATAAGAATGTCTAATCTGTAAATTGATGCCTTTTGGAGATTTTTCCATCTTTCCTTGGCTTCTTTTTGCACATTAAAATGAATTTTTGTCTGGGGTGCCCAAACTTTCAATCCCCACTGTATGTATATATATATATATATATATATATATATATATATATACAGGTTGAGTATCCCTTATCCAAAATGCTTGGGACCAGAGGAATTTTGTATATCAGATTTTTCCGTATTTTGGAATAATTGCGTACCAAAATGAGATATTATGGTGATGAGACCTAAATCTAAGCACAGAATGCGTTTATGTTACATATACACCTTATACACACAGCCTGAAGGTTATTTTAGCCAATATTTTTTATAACTTTGTGCATTAAACAAAGTGTGTGTACATTCACACAATTCATTTATGTTTCATATACACCTTATGCACACAGCCTGAAGGTCATTTAATACAATATTTTTAATAATTTTGAGTATTAAACAAAGTTTGTGTACATTGAGCCATCAAAAAAGAAAGGTTTCACTATCTCACTCTCACTCAGAAAAGTCCGTATTTCGGAATATTTGGATATGGGATACTCAACCTGTATATATACATATAAAACAAAAGTATCTACAGGGGCGCCTATAATGTAGTTTGTATAGCTTTTGCTAAACCGATTTTCCTTAGTATAAACAATTTCTTAATAACACCAAATAACCATTCATTGAACATATTTAGAACATAAATCTTAAAAAGATTAAAACTTTAAAATTGTTAAATTTTCCAGTTCATACAATACATTAACACATTGTTTTCCTTAGTTGTCAGTATGCCTTATTAGGGCCAAAGGTTTCTGTTAGCTTCAGATATAACAACTTACATATCATGAATGTAGCAACTCCTGATAACCAGTTTTCTAATCAATAGCCCAATAATGGGTGCCGAGTCCGTGGGTGCTCCCAGGACCGAGCACCCACGGAAACTGATAATCACCCATCAGGTCCAGTCACTACTTGTGTGGGTGGCTGGCCGCACAGCCAGCCCACCCGTGTTCTCCCTCCGGCTTGCTTGTGATGTGACGTGCTGACGTCACACCACGCTCTCTCCCACATGCCGTGTGCTGTCCTCCCATGTCCGCCCACTCTGCTTGAGTCTGTACTCCCGCGTCTAATGGAGCCATAAATCAGCATCTATGCTGTCAGAGGTGCTGATGGTTTGAAGTGATGTTGGTTTTAATATCTTAATTGTCAGCAGCATTCTTCAGAGAGAGGAGACCGCAGGGATTACAGACAAAAATGTGTGAATGATAGCATCATGTACTCTGGGCACTTTGAAGGCGATTGGCCAGCACTTCTTAAAGAAAATATGCACTCCTACTTAGATTAGGCTCTTTGTTAGCAAACATTGCAGAGCCAAAGCAATTTCCTTTAAAAGCACTGATAACAGCTGGCACAGTTATACCCCTTTTCCACTAAAGCACGGGTCGCAGCCGTGTCGCCTGACACGGCTGCGACCCGTGCTACAGCCCCTTTTGAACAGTGCTCACCAACCCGGCATATTGCCGGGTTGGTGACGCTACTACTGCCGCAGCAGGGGCGGCGCTGGGAGATCACATTATTTCCCAGCGCTGCCCTCCCTATACACTGTGAACGGGAGCCGTGTCGCACCCGTTCACACTAGACAGCTAGCCGGGTTGAACACGTGTTCAACCCGGCTAGCTACCCGGGTAGGATTCCCGGATCACTTGATCCGGGAATTTGCCGGGGAACCCTTTTCCACTAGGGCAAAACACGGGTAAATGTGCACTCCCGCACATTTACCCGTGTTTCTAAGAGCTAGTGGAAAAGGGGTATTATATAAAACATGGGATGGTTAGCCCCATTTAATGAAATTACTTTCAGTACATACTGGTTTGTTTTACTATTCTTACTATATGGCGACACACCGGTGGCCACAGGAACTGGTTATACAGGTCCCTTTGATACTGCAATGTCATCATCACAGCACATTACATCAGGCAGATAGAGACAGGCTGCTTTGAGAGGAGACAGACAGGTAACTGTAGAGGAGACAGGTTGTGAAAGGATCTGTAGCCGGGTAACTGTGGCAGCATTGTCAACGAGCATGGATCCCAGAGCATGAAATCCCTGGCAATGAGCAAGACAGCCAACGCATAAAACCCCTGGCAATGAGCAAGATACCCAGCGCATGAAACCCCTGGCAATGAGCAAGACACCCAGCAGATGAAACCCCTGGCAATGAGCAAGACACCCAGCGCATGAAACCCCTGGCAACAAGCAAGACATCCAGCTCATGAAACCCCTGGCAATGAGCAAAACACCCAGCTCATGAAACCCCTGGCAGCGAGCATGACACCCAGCACGTGAAACCCTTGGCAATGAGTAGGTAATTTAAAAGTAATTAGAAGCTTTACTGTAGGGCATAATGTATCACCGGAATTGCAGTGTAAGGTTGTCTTCCTGTGAGGCCATGCCCATTTTTGGGAGACACACCCATTTACTGAGGCCATACACCCCCTCACCAGCAGGCGTCATATGCTTGAGCACCCACCAGCAAAAACAAAAATTGGCACCTCTGAGCCCAATAAAAAGGGACACAATCACATAAATACAGTGGTGCTTTCAGGGCCGGTGCTAGGGTGTCCGGCGCCCCCCTGCAAACGATAAATGTGCATCCTCCCATATTTTACAAAGGGACAGCATGTAGCAAAAAGGGGTGTGGTCTCACTAGAAAGGAGCATTTCCACACAATAGTTCCCCCATTTCAAATTACACCACACAATAGCACAATCTTATTCACATTACCATGCGCATAGTAGTGCTGTTTATACACATAATATCCCCAATAGTGGGACCGGTTATACACAAAATAGCCCCTGTAGTAGCGCCGGTTATACACATAATAGCTCCTGTGGTAGCGCCGGTTATACACATAAGAGCCCCTGTGGTAGTGCCGGTTATACACATAATAGCCCCTGTGGTAGCACCAGTTATACACATAATAGCCCCTGTAGTAGCACCAGTTATACCCATAATAGCCCCTGTAGTAGCATATATAATGCCCTCAGAAGTGCCATTAATACAAATTATGTCCCCCCTCCGACCAGTGGTGAAAGTAGAAAAAATGTCTTAGTGGTACTGTGTGCGTACGCTGAAGGCCCATTTGCCAAAAAATGGGTGTGGTCAAATGCCACATGGGGTGTGGCCAATGAAAATGTGGGCGTGATACACATACTGGGGGCCAGATACACATATGACCCCACTGTGCCAGATATGCTCCTACAGTGCCTGATACGCCCCCACAGTGCCAGATACATGAATACCTCACAGTGCCAGATACATGAATACCTCACAGTGCCAGATACACAAAAGTCCCACAGTGCCAGATACACAAATGCCCCACAGTGGCAGATGCACAAATGCCCCCAGCAGTGCCATATGCTCCCACAGTGCCAGATACACCTCCACTGTGCCAGATACACATGTGCCCCCACAGTGCCAGATATGCTCCACAGTGCCAGATACTCAGACCCCACAGTGCCAGATACACAGTGTCCCACAGTGCCAGATATACAGTGCCCCAAAGTGCCAGGTACACAGTGCCTCACAATGCCAGATACACAGTGCCCCACAGTGTCAGATACACAGTACCCTACAGTGCCAGATACACAGTACCCTACAGTACCAGATACACATTGCCCCACAGTGCCATATACACTGCCTTCCACACACACATACACATAGAAACACACACACACACACACACACACACACACACACACACTTTCTCACTCACACTCCTTCAACATACCATCCGGCTGGCTGGATTTGTATCAGTTTCTGTCCTCTTCAGCCTGGTCCCGTGTAGCTCCACCCCTCAGTGCCATGTAGCTCCACCCCCTATTCGACCAGAGCCCAGGATATGGACGTAGACTGCAGGTTGGTAGGGGGAAGCTTCAAGCTGCCAGTGCCGCTGTCCGTCAAACGGTGTGACAAGCACAGCAGCCGGCAGCAGCAGCAGGGGGCCCAGGCACAGCAGTGGGGATGCAGAGCAGGGAGAGCGCCTCTCCACCCTGGTGCCTACCTGCTTTACATCCCCTTGAGCGGGTAGCGCCGGGCCTGGGTGCTTTAATGCCCTCCATGCCATGTCTAGATTTTCCAAAACAGTTACAGTATGTATTATGGGCCTTAGGGGGTAATTCAGACCTGATCGCTAGGGTTCGTTTTTTGCAGCCTTGCGATCAGATAGCCTTCGCCTACAGGGGGAGGGGTAAAGTGGTGTGCAGATTTGCATTCGCTTCTTTAGCAGAGCTGCACAAACATCAGTTTGTGCAGTCTCTGCGAAGCCCAGGACTTACTCGGGTGCAGAAATCTATTCCTGGTGATCGGGGCCAGAGCTGACGTCAGATACCCTCCCTCCAAATGCCTGAGCCCGCCTGCGTTTTTCCGTACACTCCTGCAAAACGGTCAGTAGACACCCACAAATGGCCACTTCCTGTCAAATAACTTGTGATCGCCAGCGCAATCGTTTTTTGCGCACCATCCCGTCGCTAGGCACCGATGCCCGGAGCTGTTATGCGAAGCGCCAGCGCATTGCGGTGCATATCCATGTGCAGTTCAGATCTAACCGCCCGCTGTGTGAAAACGCACAGCAGCGGTCAGGTATGAAATACCCCGTAAATTCATTCTGCAGCTGTGCCGTACACACTAACCTGTTCCTGCCTTACATCATCATGTATCTATTTTGTCAATATTTGCTGCTTTCCATATCGTTCCGTTATTGTACACAGCATCAGTTTTTCTTTAACGCATATCCCAAGGGAGTCTTTTTTGTTAAGTTGCAGAGCAAAGTTCAGATGAATTAAATAAAGACAACCCCAGCTGCAGATCTGTTCAGCATAGGTAATCTCATTTTAGTACCCAAGCTATATAAAAGTACTGCTGAGTAGATTGGCTGATAAAGCAGAGCTATGTATGTTACTGATTTAACAGGAACAATTTAAATTTATCAGATACATGTAAAAATAGCAATGCTTATATTGACTGACTGTGAGAAAGTAAGAACCCCAAATCCCATGTAATTTATAACCAATAATTTTCTCTGGCAAAGTAAGTACTATAATTTTTGCCATTCTTTGAAACTTAATGTAACGTAACAGTAAAATATGTACTTAACAATTGAAAAAATATATGACATTCTTAAATTTAGATACGGCAAAGTATAGTATGTCTTTGTTTTCTTTAGTTTGTCTTAATACTCTTGGATTTAACATATAGTTACTTTTGTACATACCTTTTTTTATGAAAATGAATATTATAAATTAACTTGTTTTATACAACAGTCACCATACGTACATATCATAAGGGTAAGGAAATAGCTTAGGAATATGCTTCTTTAACTGTAACCTTTTTATCTTTAATGCATTATTCATTCATTCATTCATTCATTCATTCATTGAGAACAAAGAGCATCAGCAAACAAGTTCGCTGTCCTTATATCTTGATATGTTACACTGGCTTGTTTTTACTGTTATTGCATTACAGTTGCTCGAAAAACCCAAGAAAACAGATTATGCAAATAGAATAAGTGTAGTACTCTTTGAGTATGTACACGTGGCCAGATCAAACATGACCAGGAATAGCAAACTGCTTTCTGATCTTCTAAACATGTCAGGTGATCAAGGAAGGAAATATAATACTAATAGCAACAGAAACAGATCTGCATGTAGTAAAGTCCCCTTTGCCAGGGGATTTTTAAGAGATGATGTGCAAGATCAGTGCCTGTTGCCCCCCCCCCATGCATACTCTACCTCGCAACATTCTACTCCGGTCAGAGGAACAGTGTGTGCATGGTGCCAGGCACACAAAAAGGGACTGTGGTCATACTACATGGGGACACCATATCTTGGGTTTGTCATGTCACTCCAGGATGCATGCCAAGACCTTCCCCAAGACCAGCCACTTTAATGCATTCTGGCATCCATCCCAAATGGAAAAAAGGTAATTTTACTTAGGATGGAGGGTCAGTTCCCTTAATTGGTCCTGTCCCACCACAATCAGTACAGTTCGCTTACTGTGCTACATTCTTCTACCTCCTATTTCCTTTATCTATAATTTTATATTACCTATTATATCATATTACCTATTATATTACCTATATTACCTATGTTATATTACCTATTATATTACTATTACCTCTACCTGCTGAAGTGTAAATCTCTATTGCTACAATATTTGGCTGGAGTCTGGAATGTTGGCATCTTCTTTGGAATAGATTTAAGTGATGTTTACCTTCACACGATGAGTAACAAGTGAACACTGTAGACTTTCTCTCCACCAACAAACCAATAGCCCTCACATTTAATAGTCCTCTTTCTCTTCTTCTAGCTCAACCATTAATTTACTAACAACAGTTTAATACAGAGAACCTCCTTTGCATTATTAATCACCTATATATAGATTAATAGCCATTACCAACCCTGAATTACATGAAAACATTTGAAATTAATAAAAAGAGACCTCCCATATGCTAGTGCCAGTACTATATACAGTAAGTAGCTCCCACAATACATTTTCCAACCAGCCCAAATGTTAAATCCATAGCCACATGGTTAATAGGCCTCCCTATCCTCCACTGAACCCACAATTATATATATATATATATATATATATATATATATATATAAACATTTACATTTTATAAATAAACCATTCCAAACATTAAATTTATAGCGTGCAAAAATAAATAGGCCAATTTCCAATAACATGCCCTGATATTAAATTAAAAGCATTCACATTTAATAAATATACAGTACCTGTTCCTCCAAACAGTCATGACAATAATTATTTTAATTTAATAAATAGTTCCCCGTATCCCTAAACTTAGCCCCGCTTTCAATTAATAGTCCTGATATGACCAGTGCATTAACTAAACAGCACCATTACCTTATCTTAAATCAGTAGGCAACACCTTGATGCTACTGTTTAATTAAATAGCCCATGTATCAAATAAATTGTCCATATCTAAACACTACCAATAAATGAATGTATCCAACTCACTATAAAAAGATTATCCCTGACTCTTACCATTGTATTATACATGCTACATTTCAGTGGCAGACTCTTCAGTGATATGATGTTAACTGGGGAAGGCAGGCAGGAAGTAATGGATCTGTAAGATCTGTGGAAGTATAGATTAAAGTGGCTGGTTTTCGGGAAGGGTTGTCATTCAGTGCAGGGCTGGAGGGGTGTTTTGGGGCAACTGAACTGTTCCTGGACTGTTTTGGTGGCTGCTGGTCCACCCCATGTGTGCAGAGCGGGCCCATACTGTAAGTCAAGGCACTGATGCTGGGAACCCCCTCCTTCTTGGCCCATGTGTACTACACACCCTGTATCCATGAAGATATGCCACTGACCCTTATACTGTTTTTGTATTGTTGAGAGTTGCAGCCATCTGCGAGTCGGCCTGGCTGGATCCATGCAGCAGTTTAAGCGCTACACCCATCTAAGTACTTGGAGTTTTCAGATTTCCAAGTTTTCATTGGTACAGGTTACATTGCAAACACTGGGCACATAATGTCACTGAGAGCAAAACATAACTGTAATTACTGCTATACTGTATGTCTACAATTTAGAGCACCATGAGCAGGTGCTGGGCCATTTGGACCTATAAGCTACATCACTTTATTTCACCATGTTTATAATCTTATTGTGCACCCTATTCCGCTACAGTTGCAGTTTTGCTTAAATTACAATGATAAATAATGTGACTTAGGGCACTACTATGGGGCATAACATCAGCTAGGGCACTATTATGGGGCACAAAATTAACAAGTGCTGCTTAGAGGTGTCTCTCTCGAAGCAATGGGACAGGGGCCCCTTCAAAATAATGCAATGGGGCCCACAAAGTTATGGCTACGCCCCTGTCCATAAATCATGCTGACTAATCTTATTGCTCATTTTAGCATAACATACATTATTGCATAACATACATTATTCATTTTATGCTTCTATGACAATGGCACTTGTGGCTGCGTGTGCTTCTGACTGCATAACTATCAGCAGGCCTGCCTCAGATCTTCCATTTATAGTGAAAGTCATCGGCCAAACAGTTGCAAAACAACTGGAAACTCATCTGTCTTTTACTGACATCTACTGTATGACACATTCCAGTAAGTCTTTGGAAAACCGCACAGCACGGAATCAGCTCTGATTCTTACATTTAGCCGCTCACTAATTATAAGAGACAGGGGGGATTGTTCCATCTCTTCCACCTTCCTGTATTATTTCATACCCTAGGTCAGAGGTCTTTAACCTTTTGTAGCCCATGTAATGCAATTCCTAACATACTGTATAACCAGTTGTGAGCCACATAGATAACACAAGATCAATCAATAAAACACCAAAAGTAACTATTTCACTTATTTTACAACTAAAACACGTTGTACCCAATTGTATTAAAGTTACACTTCCATTGAGCCGTATTTTCAGTACTTACAGTACAACTTGAATTTAATGAGGTAGTCGTCTTTTGAGGTTTTAGGACTTTTGCTTTGGCTATGAATGTGTAAACACCTCACTTATGCTGTGTCAGATTTAATAGGAATAAAATTTGATTTTTAAAGATTGGATGGATAACTTTCCCTCCAGAACTTTCTGGAGTTCTAATATTATTAATGGTATGTTTTGCTATGAATCGTGTCTACACTGCCCCTCTTGCTGCGACGCAAAGCCACAAATCAAGCATTACATTACTACTTGGATCTGAAACATATAGTAAATGTATTGCAAGTATACTAAGTGTAGAACGTGATCCACTGCAGGAATTGCTCTTATCAGAATTTTAAATAATCTTAATCAAATTTTCCAACAAAAAATATTGATAAAAGGAGGGCCCTGACTTTTGTACTTTATATACAGTATTAGATGCCCACAAATAAGCTGATTCAGCCAGTTAACATGAACTGGATATATGTCTGGTTTAGGTACATGCATGTGACCACAATTCTATTGGGCACAGTTAGTATCATCTGAAGAACACACTCATGGTCAGCCGGCTGCCATTGTTCAAATACAGTTTAAGATAGTTGGCAATCACAATTAGACATTCAGGATTATATCTTGTTCTCAGACTTTACACACTGGGATTTTAGTGCAGGTTTATAGGATTCACAATTGCAGCATGCCTAGGCACCATAATATCCACATTGGTTGGTGATTACTCTTGCAAGATACAGATACAATAGAGACAGCTCCTTATCTCTTCCTCTTGTTTATTTTACAATACAAATGTAGCCACCTTCATCTATCCCACATTTGCAGGAGATATGCTACCCACAAAAACTTAATTGGTGGTCTGTCTATTCGCATCCTGGATGAGGCTGACTACATCAGTACATTCAGCACACGGACCTTTAATAGGTAGTGTGTTGGGAAGTATAACTGGTTGCCAATCATCTGGTCGACATGAGAATGTTGATAGGGTTGGCCTGCTCAGCATGTCAACAGTGACCATGTTGATATTCATCATGTCAACCCGAATGATATGTCAACATGACAAATTGTTGACAAAGTATCCCTAGTAGTCAAATGACATCTCACCTGTTCTCATCGGTAATAATTGTGAACCTGTCGACATTTTGAAGATGTCAACCTAGTGCCCATCAACAGTTTCAACCATGTTGACGTTCTGATGTTCCGCTGATAGACGGAACCGGTGTACTGATGATGCGATTATTATATTGTTGCATTCTATTCTGTCTCATTTGGAAGAGAGGAATGCCTATGCTAGGATATTATTTGTTGATTTTAGTTTGGCCTTTAACACAGTGATTCCTGTGTCTTTGACGAACAAATTATCTGTGTTAGGCCTTGATAGTTTTACTTGTAATTGGATTTTAGAATTTTTGACAAATCGCCCACAAATGGTTAAAATGGGCAGTGTTAGGTCCGGGGAGGTGCTGATAAACACAGGTGTACCCCAGGGCTGTGTTCTTAGCCCCTTTTTATATTCATTGTTTACTAACGACTGCATGTCAGCAGATGCATCTGTCAAGATGATTAAGTTTGCAGATGACATTGCTATAGTAGGCCTAATTAACGGCGATGATGAGTCAGCTTATAGGACGGAAGTTGCGAAGTTAGTTGGTTGGAGTAATGAAAATCATTTATTTTTTAAATAGTGGGAAGACTAAAGAACTGATCGTGGACTTTAGGAGAGGACAGTTGCAGAAATTGCCAGTGTTTGTTGGTGACCAAGCAGTAGAAATGGTTGCTTCATTCCGTTTCCTGGGCATCCAGATTTCGTCATGTTTGACATGGTCAGCGCACTTGCAATTGATAGTAAAAAAAGCACAACAACGGCTTTTTTTCCTGCGACGCTTAAGGGCAGCAGGTGTTGGTGCGCAGACCATGTTAAATTTTTATAGGTGCTCGATAGAGAGCATCCTGAGTTATGGTATTGTGACATGGTATGGTGGCTGTACTTTAAAAGATCAGTGTGCATTAGAGAGAATTAGGAAAACTGCTAGCAAAATCATTGGCATGCCGTTGCCTATCTTTGATGAGGTGTATAGACGCAGGGTTTTAAGTAAAGCTAGGAGTATTTGAATGTGAGCATCCTCTTGGTGAGTTTTTTGTTGAACTCCCGTCCCGAAAGAAGTTTCGTGCTTTGCTAGCATGGACCAGTCGGTTCAGGATTAGTTTAATTCCATTTGCAGTACAGATGCTAAATGTATGATTGTATTATTTTCATGTTTTGTATGCTATGACTGTGTTGCTTGCTACTTGGTGCTATTTACTACTGTAATTTCGTCTGTCAATTGTTTTGGCTGATGACAAGAAAACTTAAAACTAAACTTGAAGTGTGGTGTCGACCTTCTGAACATCTTTGCTGATGACTATTCGACCAGACACCAAGTATGGAGTCTGTTGCAACTAGATCATACAGTAATACTGGAATTATCTGTTGTAATCATAAACATTCTAATACGACAGGCATGATAAAAAATGTAAAACTTCTATTATTAAAAATGAGTTAATTTTAGAAAAATTATAAGTGATTTTTTTCTTTCATTTTTATATTCATTGCTGTGTAACTGCAATGCACAGTCTGACATTGTTAGAGAATCAGATATGTACTATCAGTGCTTTCGTGGGATTCAGTGTTGGACTGGGGCATGAAGGGCCCACCGAGGGAATGCAATGGTGGTGCCCATGCTTAAGGGGTTTGGCAAGTCACCGTGGGGTAAGACCAAATTTACAGGAGCTTGGATAGCCATTAGAGACCATGTACCTGACCCTCTAACTGAGTAACGGATTGGATCTGACATATTGGCGGTCGGGATGCCGGCGGTCAGAATACCGACTGCAGCATCTCAATGATGTGAATCCCGACAGAGGCAAGGTAAGTATACTTACCTTTCCCCAATGCCCCCCTAACTCTGCCTAAACCTAAGCCCCCCCTCCCCTGCTCCTTAACCCTAACCCTCCCCGGTGGTGCCTAAACCTAACCCGACCCCCCCCCCCCCTGCAGCCTAACCCTAACCTAACCCCCCTCCTGGCAGCCTAAACCTAACCACCTCCTCCCCACAGCCCTGCAAACACTTGTTTTGGGTTCTCAGTGCTGGGATTGTGATCCTAGCCGAGATGCCGGTGCTGGCTTTCCGAGCAGTGTTGGGATTCCAGCGTCGGTATTTCGACTGCAGGTATCCCAACTGCCATGATCCTGTCCGTATCCCAGAGTCACAATGTATAATTGCACTCTCTGGAACCTGATATAGGATAGGGGTAGGGATCTCAGGCAGTGGGTCCCACCAGTGATATCCCCTGTGCCCCTGTAGCCCATTCTGACCCTGGAGTGATTAGTATTTTTGCTTGCATGGCTGTTCTTTCCAAGAGATGAGGTGAGGCAAGAGACTCATCTCAAGACAGTGTGATAAAGACCAGGCCCTTAGACCCTTCCTCTTGACTCTTCAATACAGTATGTATCTGATCCCCATCCTATCACTTCAGTAATGGGACACTCAGGTATGGACCATGTGAGATTTGGAGAGAATTAAAGGGTGGAGTATTTACAGTATGAATCACCCTCTTTCTCATGCAGTTAGTGGCCAGAGACCATAGTGATGGAGTGGCTTTGGTAGTGTTCATGTGCTCACTTATGCAGCAGAAGAGGGCTGAATGCTTCTTGATGTTGGCATTAATTCTGGTTCATGGATTTATCTGTCTGGCTTTTGTATGTTCTCCCTGTTTTTGGATGTGCAATGTTTTTCTTTCAGAATCTATACACACCATAGTACATGGATCTTCAACCTGCGGCCCTCCGGCTGTTGTAAAACTACACATCCCAGCATGCCCTACCTCAGTTTTATCATGCCTTAATAGCAAAACGGTGGCATGCTGGTATGTGTAGTTCCACAGCAGCTGGAGGGATGCAGGTTGAAGACCCATGATCTAGTAGGTCAATGTCTTTTCATCCCATTGTATGTACCTGTGTTAGAGAAATTAGTTTACGGTCTCTACTGGGACAGTTAGTGATGTGCATGAAAACCATTATCTAGCTGAACAGAACTGTAGAATATGTTGACTTTATATTAATAAAGCTTAATAATTAGAATAAATACAGTAATAGTTAATGGTTCTCCCTGTTCAAGATGGTCAGTCTATATACACTAATAACTGGTACCACAGGTCACATCTTACATGCTGTGAATAGTCACATTTTTCAACTGAGAAAGCAAAAGGCAGCCTTTGAAAATGATATATTGATTTGACACTAAGCTGCCCTATTAGATATGCTTGTTATTGTCGATGACACGAACATTCAAGAACATTGTACACTTTTGCCTTTATCTCTTTGCACTTTGCTTTCTGACAAATTTCTCACACCCATTTGCACAGAGCACTCACGATTCTTACCATCGAATAAAAGGATCATTTTCAAAGCCTTTCACTTCATGTCAATAGCGAGATTAAAACGTGACACAAATACCTGTTGCATACTTTCTTTAAACCTGAGCCAATGGAACAGCAACTGTCACGGGAAAGTTCTTTTCATCTCACATCATACAGCACTTTAACATGAAGGGTGTGTTGATGTAATCCAATTTCTGATCTGCAGAGGTCAGTGACAAATGCACTTCTCCTGTAATAGGCACATTGATTCTTTTATGTTAAAAGTTTTATCACAGAGCTTCATATCATTTGAATCACACTTAACTTGATGATAGTGAGGACACTTGTACCTATGTATATAGTAATGGCAAAATTTCCTCCAAATAAAATAAAAACAAATGTACAGTATAAGGTCAACATATACATTTTTCACGAGACCCAAAGAGACATAAGTGAAAGTTTAAAAATTCAATTGTGCACCTGGAAGTCTACAACTTAATTCATGTTATAGGTTGCTAATGACCATAGGTGTATCTATAATGGATGCAGTGTGTGCGGTGCTCATGGGCTCCTGGGTCCAAGGGGGCCAACACTGCACACCCTGCACCCATGTTCAATGAATTACCTTTCCAGAGTTCGGCGTCAGTGCCGCTACTGCAGCAGAAATCACTTGGAAAATGGTGTGACAGCCATTTTCCAGGTGATTTGTGCATACACAGTAGAGATTTGTCACCGGGAACGTGGAGGTTATCATGTTTTCGGAGACCTGTGCACGCGAAAAGTTTACTGCACTTCCGAGAGGCAGGGGCTTCGCAGAGAGTGCACACAGGCACTGTCTTCTCTAAAACCATCGCTAAGGACATACAATTACCATGATGTTCTGAGAAGATGAATGGTACAAACAAAATGAACAGGAGGATACATTTGATGGTTTGGTTTTAGAGCTTTGTTAAGGAAGCAATAGACATTTGTTATGTGTGTCTTTGAAGAAGTGATGGTATGTGTTTATTACTTTTTATTGAAATGCCAAGCATACTTCTAACCAAAATATTTGAAATTATTTGTACTTTTTGCTGTCTTAGCTGTTCCATTGCATTACACGTGTCATGAAAACCATTTTTTTTTACTCTATTCTAGAATTAGAAATAAACCTAAATTGTCACATAAAGTAGTTCAGAGAGTTGGAATTGCTAGTAAATGTGATCCTTTAAATATGATTATGTTACTTTTTAACTGATGTTCCCAATAGCTTTAGCTGTATTACTGCAGTAGGGCAAAAACAGTTTTAGCAACATTATATCCACATTGTATTTATTCAGGAAAAATCATTTACTAATGGGGAGAAAAAGAAAGAAAACAAGGGCACCTCCTAGTGCAATAACGTATCAAACTCCACCAAATATTCAATAGAAAAAATGGTCCTGTACTAAAATTTAAAGTGTATCTAATACTTTAGATCATACATGTCAAACTCGCGACCCACAATGCATTCTTTTGCGGCCCAAGTCTACTTTTGTTAAAACAATGGAATGTGTCCCACCACCACCAGATGAGCTACTGTTGGCCTGTCTGCCGTGCTCGGAGCTTTTCTTCGATCGGGCAGCTTTCACTGTTCTGCACATAAGATAGTGATGGAGATGGGGAAATGTCCACGGGGGGAGCTGCTGAGCATGCCCGGCTGCCTTTGCAAAGCTCTGCCCCCTGCCGCTTCCCGCCTGCTTAGTGCCATTAGCCCACTTTATTGCTTTTATTGTACTGCTGCTGGACTTTGAAACTAAGAAGCACCCTTATTTTCAATCTTTAAAATATATACTGTATGTGTGTGCGCGTATGTGTGTGTGTGTGTATATATATATATATATATATATATATATCTAAAAAATTCTCATGGGAGCTCAACCACTTCAGATTTCACATACAAATGTGTTTATTTTAAAATAATTCTTTAAACAGTAAAAACTGTACTCATATAAAAGTTTCAATAAAACATACACATGACTTTACATTACAAATGGACAGTATAGACAAATATTTATCTTGATAATTTTTGGTAATATCCACATCTATTTCTCAATGAAGCGTTCAGATGTATGTTCAAATCACAAATGCGTGAGTGCCCAACGCGTTTCGTCCTTACAGGACTTCATCAGGGGACGCAATCTGAGTGGTAGTTAGAAAGAGGGTGATATACCAAATGCTATTTACATTTATCACAGTCTTACTACATTAAGATCATCTACTTACATACCAATGAGATCAAAGTTTGTAAGATATCACCTCCAACTTTTGCCGTGGGTGTATATAAAAATTCTCACAGATAAAGGATCTAGAAATGTCACCATTAGAATTGATATTAAATTACAGTGACCATATATATTCACAATAGAATTAGTAAACATAATCAAGGAGGAAGGAACAAACAAAATGGAGTAGTGGAGGAATAGATGCAATATACTCTCTATCAATGGGTATGATAATTGCTCAATTAATCACAAATTGAGTGCAATTCTATGTTACTCATTATTCAAAAGCAGAATAGATGGTAATTATTCCATTATATCATAGACATTCAAACAAAGCTACTCACATTCCAATATTGGTGTCTATCATAAAAAAGTTCATCAATGTATAAACAGAAGAAAAATTGCTGTGACAGTAACCTATAAATTGGAAATACAGACAATAATATGTATGGATAGGTGAACTTTACCAGCATAAATTATAAGCTACAGATTGTTATTTACATTGTATATTGGAACCTAACTATACATAACATTCATTATGCGAATAGAGTTAATCCCTATTATTCTTATATATACAATGTCATTGCACTATTTGTGAGGGACCATGGTGAACCAAATCGCTGATCAATAATATCTTTATATGCCTAATTATTCATAATATCAATTTGCACTTTTATATATTATGAAAAGGCAGAGTTTTGACAGCCATTATAAGTTCAAACAATGCCTTAGTATATTAGATGAGGCAAAGCTTCACATCCATTATAGGTCCAAATAATATCTTAGCATATTTCCTTACAAATTGACACCCCTGTTGTTTACTTCACGTTGTACTGCACATTATTATATAATAAATCCTAAATAGTGAAAGTGATTTAATTCATAGAAATTATTGCTATACAAAAATGAGGCTACAACCGAATAAATTTAATTAATTTATAATAGGAGGAACATCTTAGGCTCACCTTTTTAGTTGAAAATAGACCAATCCTATTTAAAATAAGAATATTGTGATAGACTCAAATGAGTCAATACCCTGAAAGAGAAATTTATCCATAAATATGGGTTCTTTCTCCAATATATCAAAAAATGTCTGTTAGTCATGATATTTACCTTAGTATTCTCTCAGGATTCTCATTCACAGCTCAAGTGCTAAATGGAAACTGGGGCTGATATTTATACCTCCTCCCCAATGACCTCATTTCCTGTTTGATATTTATCTTATTTAGTTTAATTTTTAATGTTTCCTTCTAGCATTCAATCTGTTAACAGTGATAGCATTACTGACCAGTGAGTCAGTCATTCGAGGATTTCCACAGGAAAAGGGAGCTTTGAAATCCCTGAAAAATGACACTGATTTGGTCATTAAAGGGGCGGATAAGGGTGGAGCAGTTGTATTGCAAACCAAAACGGCTTACCTGAATGAGGCATCTAAGATACTTTTTGATGGGCAGACATATATGGAATTACCCAACAATCCCACCTCATTATATCAGGAGGAGCTATATATATTACTTTCTAAAGCCCTGAAAGACAATTTAATATGTAAGGAAGAGTTCGACTATATGTTTGTTAAACATCCAACAGTTCCAAATTTTTACCATATTCCAAAAATTCATAAGAGTAAGACTTCACCACCAGGAAGGCCCATAGTGGCTGGGATTAATTCCCTGACGGCAAATTTATCCCATTATTTGGACCTGAGATTGCAGCCCTATGTATTAAAAATGAAGTCATATCTTAGAGATTCCACCAGTGTATTGCAAAAGTTAGAGAGCATAGAGTGGTCTAAAGAATACCAATGGTTAACTGTAGACGTACAAGCATTGTATTCATCTATACCACATAGTAAAGGTGTAGAAGCTGTAGAATTAGTTTTGTCAAATGACTCTAGTCTATCCCAAAAAGAAGTACGGTTTCTATTGGATAGCATAATGTTCATTTTGAACCATAATTTTTTTGAATTTGAGAATAAATTCTTTTTGCAACAACAGGGCACGGCGATGGGGACCAAATTTGCCCCATCGTATGCCAACTTGCTCATGAAAGCATGGGAGGAGATTTATATATACGATTCCGATTTTGAAGTTAATATAATATTCTACCAAAGATATATTGACGATCTCCTTTTCATTTGGAAAGGTGATGAACATAGTATTAATGGATTCATAACATTTATACAGTCGAATGGTTTTAATTTGAAATTTACTTTTCAGCATAATCCAATAAGTATTGATTTTTTGGATTTAACCTTAACAGGGGTAGAAGGTAAAAAAATAATAACGAAGACCTTCTTTAAGGATGTTGACGCCAATAGTTACATCCCCCAAACCAGTTGTCACTACCCTGCTTGGAAGAATAACGTACCATATGCGCAATTTTTACGGATAAGGCGCAATTGTACCAACATTGATGATTATTGGGAACAGGCCACTTTAATTGGAAACAGGTTTATAGAAAGGGGTTATAACTCAGACTCCATTGAGGCAGCAAAGTCTAAAGCTTCTTTGCAAAAAAGGGATTTAATGCTATGTCCCAAAAATAAAACCCAAACAGATCAAAGGTTCCGTAGACCTTTCATTACACAATTCAATCAAGAAAACGTAGCCATCAAAAAGATTCTAAATCGACATTGGGGTATACTTTTAAAAGACTCTGTTTTGGGCCCTTCCCTCCCTAAAAAACCAGACCTGGTATTTAGAAGAGCAACGAATTTAAAAAGCATAGTGGCACCAAGTAAGTTGTCAAGGTTGCATTCTTGTATTAGAAAGGAAAATAGTGATATCATACCCACTAAAGGGTGTTTCCCATGCTCTAGGTGCATATGCTGTAAATTTATGGACCGTAAATCATTTAGTATGGAATTCGAGTCAGGGGGATGTTATAGATTGAAACACTTGGTTAATTGCAACACAGAGTATGTTGTGTACAAGATCTCTTGTAGTTGTAGTTTTACCTACATAGGAAAGACAAAAAGACCAACCAAAATAAGAATTCAAGAGCATATAAGAAATGTGAAAAACAGGTTTCTTTCCCATAGCCTCCCAAGGCATTATGCCGAGAAGCATGGTGCGACAGTGACGAGGGATAACTTTTCATTTACAGTATTAGAACATATACCAGTAGACCCAAGAGGTGGAAATAGGGATTTGAGATTATCTAAACGTGAAACATACTGGATTTATATGCTCAACACATTAGCCCCCAATGGCCTTAATGAAGACGTGGATATTGTCTCTTTCCTTTAAGTCCTTAATTCACCATTCTCCACATTCTATATCTAATATGTTTCATGTTTTTAGTATAACACTCCCTATTTAATGGACCATATTTAATGGGGCTCAACTATATATTACAACTGATTTTATGATTTGTTATCAGATCATAGGTTGAAGATTAAAGCATGATACATTAAGATGTTAAGTTGCCAACTTGTAACAATTGTAAATGGGGGACCATGTTGATCTGAACTGCCTTATTTATGGCTGTTGTTGTTGTTTTCTTATATATAAGTCTATTTATGGCTGCACAGTCAGTTAGATAATTATGTTATAGGTTAAAGTTAGAATATATCACAGAGCACATTAATGAGGTTAAAATCATAATAACATTATTAAAATATTATTAGATTAATATATCAATAAATCATATAGATTAACAACATAATTAAACATCACAAATCACATAATTAATTGTTAAATTACCATCACTGGAAGCACAATATTGATTACTGTTTATTTTTAATGAAGGATTTTCATGTGGCATCAGTCCCTCTATATAATTTTTCATCACTAAGTAAAACAAGATGGTTAAACACTTTAAATAAATTTATAAATCAACCACTATCCACTAAGTAAATAGATCGCATGTGTTATTAGATCAATATGATAATGGAGTAGCTAATGATGGACTAGTTGGGCGCCATTAAGCTATGATTATCCGTTTTAACAACTTTAATTTGAAGCAGCAGCCAGTAGAACGCACGCCGGCATAGATTTAATATGTGTGGAACGCATACCGGAAACCGGAAGTAGCGTCTATGGAACGCACGCCGGAACCGGAAGTAGCGGAGGTGGAACGCACGCCGCCGGCGACGATGGAACGCAAAAGCGTTCAACATCATTTTAATAGAAATATCTAAGTCCATTTCAGTTGTCTTTTAAATCCTCGAATGACTGACTCACTGGTCAGTAATGCTATCACTGTTAACAGATTGAATGCTAGAAGGAAACATTAAAAATTAAACTAAATAAGATAAATATCAAACAGGAAATGAGGTCATTGGGGAGGAGGTATAAATATCAGCCCCAGTTTCCATTTAGCACTTGAGCTGTGAATGAGAATCCTGAGAGAATACTAAGGTAAATATCATGACTAACAGACATTTTTTGATATATTGGAGAAAGAACCCATATTTATGGATAAATTTCTCTTTCAGGGTATTGACTCATTTGAGTCTATCACAATATTCTTATTTTAAATAGGATTGGTCTATTTTCAACTAAAAAGGTGAGCCTAAGATGTTCCTCCTATTATAAATTAATTAAATTTATTCGGTTGTAGCCTCATTTTTGTATAGCAATAATTTCTATGAATTAAATCACTTTCACTATTTAGGATTTATTATATAATAATGTGCAGTACAACGTGAAGTAAACAACAGGGGTGTCAATTTGTAAGGAAATATGCTAAGATATTATTTGGACCTATAATGGATGTGAAGCTTTGCCTCATCTAATATACTAAGGCATTGTTTGAACTTATAATGGCTGTCAAAACTCTGCCTTTTCATAATATATAAAAGTGCAAATTGATATTATGAATAATTAGGCATATAAAGATATTATTGATCAGCGATTTGGTTCACCATGGTCCCTCACAAATAGTGCAATGACATTGTATATATAAGAATAATAGGGATTAACTCTATTCGCATAATGAATGTTATGTATAGTTAGGTTCCAATATACAATGTAAATAACAATCTGTAGCTTATAATTTATGCTGGTAAAGTTCACCTATCCATACATATTATTGTCTGTATTTCCAATTTATAGGTTACTGTCACAGCAATTTTTCTTCTGTTTATACATTGATGAACTTTTTTATGATAGACACCAATATTGGAATGTGAGTAGCTTTGTTTGAATGTCTATGATATAATGGAATAATTACCATCTATTCTGCTTTTGAATAATGAGTAACATAGAATTGCACTCAATTTGTGATTAATTGAGCAATTATCATACCCATTGATAGAGAGTATATTGCATCTATTCCTCCACTACTCCATTTTGTTTGTTCCTTCCTCCTTGATTATGTTTACTAATTCTATTGTGAATATATATGGTCACTGTAATTTAATATCAATTCTAATGGTGACATTTCTAGATCCTTTATCTGTGAGAATTTTTATATACACCCACGGCAAAAGTTGGAGGTGATATCTTACAAACTTTGATCTCATTGGTATGTAAGTAGATGATCTTAATGTAGTAAGACTGTGATAAATGTAAATAGCATTTGGTATATCACCCTCTTTCTAACTACCACTCAGATTGCGTCCCCTGATGAAGTCCTGTAAGGACGAAACGCGTTGGGCACTCACGCATTTGTGATTTGAACATACATCTGAACGCTTCATTGAGAAATAGATGTGGATATTACCAAAAATTATCAAGATAAATATTTGTCTATACTGTCCATTTGTAATGTAAAGTCATGTGTATGTTTTATTGAAACTTTTATATGAGTACAGTTTTTACTGTTTAAAGAATTATTTTAAAATAAACACATTTGTATGTGAAATCTGAAGTGGTTGAGCTCCCATGAGAATTTTTTAGATCTGTTCTCCATTCTTTGCCTTGTCTGACAGGAGGCACTTCTCAGTGGTGCGAGCTTTATAGTTTTTAGCGCAAAAAAGGGGTACTTTATTTCTTGGTTATATATATATATATATATATATATTTATTTATGCACCCTTACAAGAAGCAGGAGGGTGCTCAAATAGTAATTCTACTAACTAATTTTTCACTTACAGACAGATTTATGTGTATATAAAGCAGTAGTGTGCGGTGAGGTCAGTGGCTGGGGAGGCACTGGCAGCTAACCATTCCCCCCCCCATAGAGTGGGGAAAAAAAAAGTGTAGTCCCCCATACATTGCTAAAACCAGCACCAGGCAGAACCAGCCAATGCTAATGCCTTAGCAGAGGAGACACCTGGTATCGGGTCCCCCTGCCATAACATTAATCTGCCCCCCCCCCCAAACTAGTCAGCTGGAATTCCTCGAAAGTGGGGACCCCCCAAACAAAAATGGGGTCCCCCCTCCCGAGCAATAGCTAGCACTTGGCTGATAGCCCAGTGCTATGCCCCACACCGCAGGTTGCAGTTGGTGCGGGTTCATTGATAATATTGTTCTTTACAGGTGGCCTACAGGTCCCAGCAAGCCTGCCCCAGCATGCTGGCACTTGGAGAACCACAAGTGCTAGCATGCCCAGACATAAAGGGCCCGCTGGCACCTGTAGTCCACCTGTATAGAAAATATTAAAATAAAAACACAACACTATCTTTAAAAAGATTATTAGTCAGGGTCTTCACCTGGTAGCGTCGACCTTTAAGCTCTTTTGCATGGCCGCCACCTCCCCAGGGCTTTCGGCTACTTCACCTGGGGGGGGGGGCGCCGCCTCCTCCACAGGGCTTCCAGCGTCTTCCTCCGGCGTCTTCACCTGGGGGCGGCGGCGGCCGCCCATCCAGGACTTCTGGCGTCTTCTGTCTTCAGGAGCTCTTCTCTACTCCTCCTCCGCCGTCGGACTGACGCGCCGCTGCCTCACGCTGACTTATATAAGTCAGCCGGAAGGGGCGGGGTGATGACGCAGTGAGCCGTGATTGGCTCGCGGTGGCCATCTTGAATTTAAAAAATCTTACGCTGAGGAGCCATTTTTGAAATTGGTACCGCTCCGCTGCCAAACTCTGCAGAATGGGCTGCCGCTAATACTCTCACCGCTGTACACACCTCCCGCCGCCTGCACCTCCGCCGCCACCGCCACCCGCACCTCCGCCGCGCCCACACAGTGATTCACAGCGGATCCAGTGACAGATCCACTGGCCAATCACTGTGGCCTCACTGACAGGGGCGTGCTTTTATGGGTTGAAAGCACGTCCCTGTATTAAAGTGGCACTTCTAATGGTGCCGCTTTCCCATGTATTTTCAATGGGCTTTTACTGCCCATTGCTAGGCCCCGCCTGCGCCCGCCCCCAGCTCCCATACCTTTCCACGATCGGTGCCTCCCAAACACATTTAGACAGGGATAATGATTAGATTAATATAAAGCAGATACTTATGACACAGAATATGTGTCATAAGTATCTTCTTTATATTATTTTAATCATTAATGACAGGGGAGACACTGCCACCCCTTACTGCACGTCCCTGATATAAAGTATGACTCAGAGTTCTATTAAGGATCAGATGGGGAATTTGCATAAAAACTTCCAAAGGATCATATGGATGATATTAAAAATATTGCAATAACCTTAATATAATTTCTGTAAATAACATTGAAAACTTGTTAGGGTCTCCTGCCCTGTGCTGCCACGTCGTCATGGCAACCGGGAGACAAGTGCTAGTGGAGTAACCTGAGCGCAGCTGATACTCCGGTTCGGGTCTTTTGCTGTGCAGTGGTTATAGGCTCTGTGCACGGCAGGGGATCCGGTGCTGGTTTTTGTGCTCACAGTCTGTGAGGTCTGAGTGGGGCGTGGACAGCACCTGCTTTATAAGGCCTCTTTTCAGGGTAAGCAGATGCTGCTGAATTCTCTGTTGGTTAGTCAGTTCATGAAAGTTAGCCAGTACTGTGTAGCTTTGTATTTGTTTGTTGCTTACTGCAAATAGGCCTGGGGATTTGGTATTACACTCTGCCAATCCAGACCTAGCAGTAAGACTGGAGTCAGTCGTTTAGCTTGCTGGGGTTCTGTTATTACTCTGTGAACTTAGCAAGTTTGCGGCTGTATTCTAACACTTGCCTGTCTAATCCTGTCTCACTGTGCTAGGTGTCAGGGGTCAGTTTAGTGGCAGTAAGCTTAAACCTGTGCACTGCAAGTGAGAATCAGGATTGTGGAGGCTCTCCTTGTGTCTATCATTCCATCTCTGACCAAGGAGTTTACTGCCACACCCGTTGGTAACCCTTTAGGGTTTTGCTGTTGCCCTTAGCAACAGCATTTCGGGTTCTCTACGTATTAAAACACAACATCTTGCTTTTTACATCTGAGCAGTTCTAATACAAGGGAGATACCCAGTTCCTTAGCCTCTGGGCTTCTCTGTTCACTGTGTGTGTATTTTGTTACCCTATCACCTTCTGTGTACGTTATGTCATATTCCCCAGTTTGTCTGTGAGTCCATTTGTTTTGCATAACAGTTCAAACACCAGTACATTCCTGCAGACACTGGAGTGCATAACAGTTCTGACACTAGTACTTTCCTGCAGGCACTGGTGTGCATAACATATTCAGCAGCCTAATACTCCTGTTGAAATTTTGTGGGAATATGGAGCATACCCCTCAAAATACGTTGCAACAGGTGGTCGATCAGGTGCAGGTCCTGACTCGGCAATTTAATGATTTGTCCATTAAAATGCACACCTCCCAGGCTGCTGGCGGAGCTCCCGCAGCAGCAGCACCTGCAGGGGTTAAGGAGCCGAAAGTAAATCTCCCGGATCGTTTTTCTGGAGATCGCTCGCAGTTCTTTTGTTTCAAGGAGAGCTGCAAGCTATACTTCCGGCTTAGGCCTCAGTCTTCTGGGTCGGAGATTCAGCGGGTGGGCATAGTGATTTCCTTGCTACAAGGAGACCCACAGGTCTGGGCATATGGGTTGCAGCCTGACTGTCCGTCGCTTAAAAGTGTTGATGCTTTTTTTACGGCACTGGGCATGTTGTATGATGACCCTGACAAGACGGCCTCAGCCGAGGCTCAGATTTCGATCCTTAAGCAAGGGCGAAGGCCAGTTGAGGTTTACTGTACGGAGTTTCGGAGGTTGGCCCATGATACCCAGTGGAATGACCCAGCCCTGAGACACCAGTACCGAAGAGGTCTTTCTAACCAGATAAAGGACCAACTGGTACAATATCCCTTGCCTGATAGCTTGGATCAGCTCATGCAGTTATCCATCCGGGTGGATAGACGGCTGAGAGAGCGTAGGCTTGAAAGGGAGACTGAGATTTCCTTCCTTCCCAAGGGAACCTCAGACTCTGAGGAATTTTCTGAGGAGCCTATGCAGATTGGGGCTACCCGCCTCTCCTCGCGTGAGAAGACGCGGAGGAGACAGCAGGGGTTGTGTTTGTACTGTGGGAATAAAGGTCATGTGGTAGTATCATGCCCAGAAAAGCCGGAAAACTTCAGGGCCTGAGGGTGATGGGAAATATCCTGTCAGGCCAGAAGTCAGAATTTCCCAAGAAGACTTTTATCATTCCGGTGACCTTGAAGATCCTCGGTCAAACTGTCAAGACTGAGGCCTTTGTGGACAGTGGGGCCGACGGGGTTTTTATGGACCGCCAATTCGCCCTAAAACACTCTGTTCCCTTAGTACCCTTGGCATCGGAAATTGAGATTTGTGGGTTAAACGGGGAACCATTATCCCAAGGTAAAATTACCTCTTGCACTAGCCAGATTTCTTTGTTTATTGGAGCCACACACTCTGAAAAATTGTCCTTTTATGTGACTGTCTGTACTTTTGCCCCATTGGTGTTGGGGTTACCCTGGTTAAGGGCCCACAATCCTCAATTTGACTGGGTCTCTGGGGAGATTCTTAGTTGGGGTACTGATTGTTTCAGGAGTTGCTTGAGCCTTCCAGTCAGGCTCTCGCAGCTAAGTTTGCCAGGATTGCCAGGGTGTTATGCAGATTTTGCGGACGTGTTCTCCAAAAAAGTTGCAGAGGTACTACCTCCCCATCGCCCCTATGACTGTGCCATTGATTTGTTGCCAAATGCTAAGCTTCCCAAGAGCAGGTTGTACTCCCTGTCACGTCCTGAGACTCAGGCTATGGCAGAGTACATTCAGGAGAACTTGGCTAAGGGATTTATCAGACCTTCACAGTCTCCAGTTGGGTCGGGGTTCTTCTTCGTGGGTAAAAAGGACGGTTCGTTGCGACCCTGCATCGACTTCAGGGAATTGAACCGTATCACGATTAAAAACTCATACCCACTGCCTCTCATTTCGGTCTTGTTTGACCAGCTTCGTACTGCCACCATTTTTTCTAAGATTGACCTACGCGGTGCGTACAATCTAATCCGAATAAGAGAGGGGGATGAATGGAAGACTGCCTTTAATACCCACTCAGGGCATTATGAATATTTGGTGATGCCTTTTGGGCTCTGTAATGCCCCGGCAGTCTTCCAGGATTTCATGAATGATGTGCTCAGGGAATATTTGGATAGATTCTTAGTTGTATACTTAGATGACATCCTAATCTTCTCCCATTCCCTGGAGGAACATCGGAAGCATGTACGCTTAGTCCTCCAGAAACTCAGAGACCACCGGCTTGGGGCGAAGCTGGAGAAGTGCGAATTTGAAGTTCAGCAAATCGCATTTCTAGGATATATTATCTCCCCAGAAGGTTTCCAAATGGAGGGTTCCAAGGTACAGGCAGTCCTGGATTGGGTGCAGCCCACTAGTTTGAAGGCGCTTCAGCGTTTCCTGGGCTTTGCGAATTTTTATAGACGATTTATCGCTGGATTTTCGTCTATAGTGGCGCCCTTGGTGGCACTCACTAAGAAAGGGGCGGATGTTGCTCACTGGTCTTGTGAGGCTAAAGCGGCTTTTGCCCGTCTCAAAAGGGCATTTGTTTCGGCCAAGGTGCTGCGACACCCAGATCCAGAGCGTCCTTTTGTGGTGGAGGTGGATGCCTCTGAGATGGGTATTGGGGCAGTGCTTTCTCAGATGGGAGTGTCTGATAATCGCCTTCATCCCTGTGCTTACTTTTCCCGTAAATTTTCGCCTGCCGAGATGAATTATGACGTGGGTAACCGGGAATTGTTGGCTATTAAGGATGCACTCGAGGAGTGGAGACACTGGCTTGAGGGGGCTAAGTTTGTGGTCTCAATTCTCACTGACCATAAGAATCTGGCATATTTAGAGTCAGCGAAGCGTCTCAATGCCAGGCAGGCACGATGGGCTTTGTTTTTTGCTCGCTTTAATTTTTTGATAACATATCGCCCTGGGTCAAAAAACATCAAGGCTGATGCGCTCTCGCGGAGTTTTGCTCCAATCCAGGAGACCACCGAGGAGCCGTTGCCCATTGTTTCCCCATCATGTATTAAAGTGGGCATTACCCAGGACCTCTTATCATTAGTCCTTAGAGCACAGGAGCAGGCTCCTCCAGACCTTCCGGTAGGTCTTTTGTTTGTGCCTCCTAGGTTAAGACAGCGAGTGTTCCTGGAATTCCATGCCAAGAAGTCGGCAGGTCACCCGGGTATTGCCAGAACTCGGGAGTTGCTATCTAGGGCGGTGTGGTGGCCCTCGGTGGCTAAGGATGTGGATCAGTGGGTTCGGGCATGTGACATCTGTGCCCGAAATAAGACTCCTAGAGGGGTTCCTGTTGGCCCATTACATCCACTCTCTATCCCATCTAAGCCATGGACCCACATTTCAATGGATTTTGTGGTGGACTTGCCCAAATCCTCGGGATGACAGCCATCTGGGTTGTCGTTGACAGGTTTTCGAAGATGGCGCACTTCGTTCCACTGGTTGGGCTGCCATCAGCCAGACGCCTGTCTGAATTATTTATGCTGCATGTTGTGCGTCTCCACGGGTTGCCACTTGATGTGGTCTCTGACCGCGGATCCCAGTTTGTGGCCAAATTCTGGAGGGCATTTTGTTCCGATCTCCAGATTTCTGTCAGCTTGTCGTCAGGCTACCATCCGCAGTCTAATGGGCAGACTGAAAGGGTGAACCAGTCCTTGGAGCAGTTCCTCAGGTGTTATGTCTCCAAGTGTCAGACTGACTGGGTTGCTCATCTGTCCATGGCGGAGTTTGCCTATAACAACGCGGCTCACTCTGCTACAGGGATCTCTCCCTTCCTTTGTGTGTATGGGCATCATCCTAAGGCCAATTCTTTTGACCCCCTGGACTCCACGCCTGGTGGTTCCTCTGTGGTTTCGGTCCTTAGAGGTATTTGGCGGAAAGTGAAGAAAGCCCTTGTGTCTGTGTCATTAGTGACCAAAAGGGTTTTTGATAAGCGGAAAAGACCCTGCAGCTTCAAATTAGGAGACTTCGTCTGGTTGTCTACCAAGAATTTGAAGTTGAGACAGCCATCTCATAAGTTAGGGCCCCGGTTCATCGGCCCTTATAAGATCACCAGGGTTATCAATCCGGTGGCATTTCAGTTAGATCTGCCCCGTTCTTTGGGTATCAATAAAACATTTCATTGTTCCCTTTTAAAACGGGCGATTAGTAATCCTTCTTCCAGTGGAAGACCTTCCCCTCTTCTGATACATGGCCAGAGGGAGTTTGTTGTTGAAAGGATTCTTGACTCCAAGGTGGTTCGGGGTCGGCTGTCATTTTTGGTGCACTGGAAGGGGTATGGCCCGGAGGAGCGGTCGTGGGTGCGCAGTTGTGATCTTCATGCCCCCAGACTGATACGCTCTTTCTTCTCGCAGTTCCCCGATAAACCCGGTGGTAGGGGTTCTTTGACCCCTCGTCAGAGGGGGGGTACTGTTAGGGTCTCCTGCCCTGTGCTGCCACGTCGTCATGGCAACCGGGAGACAAGTGCTAGTGGAGTAACCTGAGCGCAGCTGATACTCCGGTTCGGGTCTTTTGCTGTGCAGTGGTTATAGGCTCTGTGCACGGCAGGGGATCCGGTGCTGGTTTTTGTGCTCACAGTCTGTGAGGTCTGAGTGGGGCGTGGACAGCACCTGCTTTATAAGGCCTCTTTTCAGGGTAAGCAGATGCTGCTGAATTCTCTGTTGGTTAGTCAGTTCATGAAAGTTAGCCAGTACTGTGTAGCTTTGTATTTGTTTGTTGCTTACTGCAAATAGGCCTGGGGATTTGGTATTACACTCTGCCAATCCAGACCTAGCAGTAAGACTGGAGTCAGTCGTTTAGCTTGCTGGGGTTCTGTTATTACTCTGTGAACTTAGCAAGTTTGCGGCTGTATTCTAACACTTGCCTGTCTAATCCTGTCTCACTGTGCTAGGTGTCAGGGGTCAGTTTAGTGGCAGTAAGCTTAAACCTGTGCACTGCAAGTGAGAATCAGGATTGTGGAGGCTCTCCTTGTGTCTATCATTCCATCTCTGACCAAGGAGTTTACTGCCACACCCGTTGGTAACCCTTTAGGGTTTTGCTGTTGCCCTTAGCAACAGCATTTCGGGTTCTCTACGTATTAAAACACAACATCTTGCTTTTTACATCTGAGCAGTTCTAATACAAGGGAGATACCCAGTTCCTTAGCCTCTGGGCTTCTCTGTTCACTGTGTGTGTATTTTGTTACCCTATCACCTTCTGTGTACGTTATGTCATATTCCCCAGTTTGTCTGTGAGTCCATTTGTTTTGCATAACAGTTCAAACACCAGTACATTCCTGCAGACACTGGAGTGCATAACAGTTCTGACACTAGTACTTTCCTGCAGGCACTGGTGTGCATAACATATTCAGCAGCCTAATACTCCTGTTGAAATTTTGTGGGAATATGGAGCATACCCCTCAAAATACGTTGCAACAGGTGGTCGATCAGGTGCAGGTCCTGACTCGGCAATTTAATGATTTGTCCATTAAAATGCACACCTCCCAGGCTGCTGGCGGAGCTCCCGCAGCAGCAGCACCTGCAGGGGTTAAGGAGCCGAAAGTAAATCTCCCGGATCGTTTTTCTGGAGATCGCTCGCAGTTCTTTTGTTTCAAGGAGAGCTGCAAGCTATACTTCCGGCTTAGGCCTCAGTCTTCTGGGTCGGAGATTCAGCGGGTGGGCATAGTGATTTCCTTGCTACAAGGAGACCCACAGGTCTGGGCATATGGGTTGCAGCCTGACTGTCCGTCGCTTAAAAGTGTTGATGCTTTTTTTACGGCACTGGGCATGTTGTATGATGACCCTGACAAGACGGCCTCAGCCGAGGCTCAGATTTCGATCCTTAAGCAAGGGCGAAGGCCAGTTGAGGTTTACTGTACGGAGTTTCGGAGGTTGGCCCATGATACCCAGTGGAATGACCCAGCCCTGAGACACCAGTACCGAAGAGGTCTTTCTAACCAGATAAAGGACCAACTGGTACAATATCCCTTGCCTGATAGCTTGGATCAGCTCATGCAGTTATCCATCCGGGTGGATAGACGGCTGAGAGAGCGTAGGCTTGAAAGGGAGACTGAGATTTCCTTCCTTCCCAAGGGAACCTCAGACTCTGAGGAATTTTCTGAGGAGCCTATGCAGATTGGGGCTACCCGCCTCTCCTCGCGTGAGAAGACGCGGAGGAGACAGCAGGGGTTGTGTTTGTACTGTGGGAATAAAGGTCATGTGGTAGTATCATGCCCAGAAAAGCCGGAAAACTTCAGGGCCTGAGGGTGATGGGAAATATCCTGTCAGGCCAGAAGTCAGAATTTCCCAAGAAGACTTTTATCATTCCGGTGACCTTGAAGATCCTCGGTCAAACTGTCAAGACTGAGGCCTTTGTGGACAGTGGGGCCGACGGGGTTTTTATGGACCGCCAATTCGCCCTAAAACACTCTGTTCCCTTAGTACCCTTGGCATCGGAAATTGAGATTTGTGGGTTAAACGGGGAACCATTATCCCAAGGTAAAATTACCTCTTGCACTAGCCAGATTTCTTTGTTTATTGGAGCCACACACTCTGAAAAATTGTCCTTTTATGTGACTGTCTGTACTTTTGCCCCATTGGTGTTGGGGTTACCCTGGTTAAGGGCCCACAATCCTCAATTTGACTGGGTCTCTGGGGAGATTCTTAGTTGGGGTACTGATTGTTTCAGGAGTTGCTTGAGCCTTCCAGTCAGGCTCTCGCAGCTAAGTTTGCCAGGATTGCCAGGGTGTTATGCAGATTTTGCGGACGTGTTCTCCAAAAAAGTTGCAGAGGTACTACCTCCCCATCGCCCCTATGACTGTGCCATTGATTTGTTGCCAAATGCTAAGCTTCCCAAGAGCAGGTTGTACTCCCTGTCACGTCCTGAGACTCAGGCTATGGCAGAGTACATTCAGGAGAACTTGGCTAAGGGATTTATCAGACCTTCACAGTCTCCAGTTGGGTCGGGGTTCTTCTTCGTGGGTAAAAAGGACGGTTCGTTGCGACCCTGCATCGACTTCAGGGAATTGAACCGTATCACGATTAAAAACTCATACCCACTGCCTCTCATTTCGGTCTTGTTTGACCAGCTTCGTACTGCCACCATTTTTTCTAAGATTGACCTACGCGGTGCGTACAATCTAATCCGAATAAGAGAGGGGGATGAATGGAAGACTGCCTTTAATACCCACTCAGGGCATTATGAATATTTGGTGATGCCTTTTGGGCTCTGTAATGCCCCGGCAGTCTTCCAGGATTTCATGAATGATGTGCTCAGGGAATATTTGGATAGATTCTTAGTTGTATACTTAGATGACATCCTAATCTTCTCCCATTCCCTGGAGGAACATCGGAAGCATGTACGCTTAGTCCTCCAGAAACTCAGAGACCACCGGCTTGGGGCGAAGCTGGAGAAGTGCGAATTTGAAGTTCAGCAAATCGCATTTCTAGGATATATTATCTCCCCAGAAGGTTTCCAAATGGAGGGTTCCAAGGTACAGGCAGTCCTGGATTGGGTGCAGCCCACTAGTTTGAAGGCGCTTCAGCGTTTCCTGGGCTTTGCGAATTTTTATAGACGATTTATCGCTGGATTTTCGTCTATAGTGGCGCCCTTGGTGGCACTCACTAAGAAAGGGGCGGATGTTGCTCACTGGTCTTGTGAGGCTAAAGCGGCTTTTGCCCGTCTCAAAAGGGCATTTGTTTCGGCCAAGGTGCTGCGACACCCAGATCCAGAGCGTCCTTTTGTGGTGGAGGTGGATGCCTCTGAGATGGGTATTGGGGCAATGCTTTCTCAGATGGGAGTGTCTGATAATCGCCTTCATCCCTGTGCTTACTTTTCCCGTAAATTTTCGCCTGCCGAGATGAATTATGACGTGGGTAACCGGGAATTGTTGGCTATTAAGGATGCACTCGAGGAGTGGAGACACTGGCTTGAGGGGGCTAAGTTTGTGGTCTCAATTCTCACTGACCATAAGAATCTGGCATATTTAGAGTCAGCGAAGCGTCTCAATGCCAGGCAGGCACGATGGGCTTTGTTTTTTGCTCGCTTTAATTTTTTGATAACATATCGCCCTGGGTCAAAAAACATCAAGGCTGATGCGCTCTCGCGGAGTTTTGCTCCAATCCAGGAGACCACCGAGGAGCCGTTGCCCATTGTTTCCCCATCATGTATTAAAGTGGGCATTACCCAGGACCTCTTATCATTAGTCCTTAGAGCACAGGAGCAGGCTCCTCCAGACCTTCCGGTAGGTCTTTTGTTTGTGCCTCCTAGGTTAAGACAGCGAGTGTTCCTGGAATTCCATGCCAAGAAGTCGGCAGGTCACCCGGGTATTGCCAGAACTCGGGAGTTGCTATCTAGGGCGGTGTGGTGGCCCTCGGTGGCTAAGGATGTGGATCAGTGGGTTCGGGCATGTGACATCTGTGCCCGAAATAAGACTCCTAGAGGGGTTCCTGTTGGCCCATTACATCCACTCTCTATCCCATCTAAGCCATGGACCCACATTTCAATGGATTTTGTGGTGGACTTGCCCAAATCCTCGGGGATGACAGCCATCTGGGTTGTCGTTGACAGGTTTTCGAAGATGGCGCACTTCGTTCCACTGGTTGGGCTGCCATCAGCCAGACGCCTGTCTGAATTATTTATGCTGCATGTTGTGCGTCTCCACGGGTTGCCACTTGATGTGGTCTCTGACCGCGGATCCCAGTTTGTGGCCAAATTCTGGAGGGCATTTTGTTCCGATCTCCAGATTTCTGTCAGCTTGTCGTCAGGCTACCATCCGCAGTCTAATGGGCAGACTGAAAGGGTGAACCAGTCCTTGGAGCAGTTCCTCAGGTGTTATGTCTCCAAGTGTCAGACTGACTGGGTTGCTCATCTGTCCATGGCGGAGTTTGCCTATAACAACGCGGCTCACTCTGCTACAGGGATCTCTCCCTTCCTTTGTGTGTATGGGCATCATCCTAAGGCCAATTCTTTTGACCCCCTGGACTCCACGCCTGGTGGTTCCTCTGTGGTTTCGGTCCTTAGAGGTATTTGGCGGAAAGTGAAGAAAGCCCTTGTGTCTGTGTCATTAGTGACCAAAAGGGTTTTTGATAAGCGGAAAAGACCCTGCAGCTTCAAATTAGGAGACTTCGTCTGGTTGTCTACCAAGAATTTGAAGTTGAGACAGCCATCTCATAAGTTAGGGCCCCGGTTCATCGGCCCTTATAAGATCACCAGGGTTATCAATCCGGTGGCATTTCAGTTAGATCTGCCCCGTTCTTTGGGTATCAATAAAACATTTCATTGTTCCCTTTTAAAACGGGCGATTAGTAATCCTTCTTCCAGTGGAAGACCTTCCCCTCTTCTGATACATGGCCAGAGGGAGTTTGTTGTTGAAAGGATTCTTGACTCCAAGGTGGTTCGGGGTCGGCTGTCATTTTTGGTGCACTGGAAGGGGTATGGCCCGGAGGAGCGGTCGTGGGTGCGCAGTTGTGATCTTCATGCCCCCAGACTGATACGCTCTTTCTTCTCGCAGTTCCCCGATAAACCCGGTGGTAGGGGTTCTTTGACCCCTCGTCAGAGGGGGGGTACTGTTAGGGTCTCCTGCCCTGTGCTGCCACGTCGTCATGGCAACCGGGAGACAAGTGCTAGTGGAGTAACCTGAGCGCAGCTGATACTCCGGTTCGGGTCTTTTGCTGTGCAGTGGTTATAGGCTCTGTGCACGGCAGGGGATCCGGTGCTGGTTTTTGTGCTCACAGTCTGTGAGGTCTGAGTGGGGCGTGGACAGCACCTGCTTTATAAGGCCTCTTTTCAGGGTAAGCAGATGCTGCTGAATTCTCTGTTGGTTAGTCAGTTCATGAAAGTTAGCCAGTACTGTGTAGCTTTGTATTTGTTTGTTGCTTACTGCAAATAGGCCTGGGGATTTGGTATTACACTCTGCCAATCCAGACCTAGCAGTAAGACTGGAGTCAGTCGTTTAGCTTGCTGGGGTTCTGTTATTACTCTGTGAACTTAGCAAGTTTGCGGCTGTATTCTAACACTTGCCTGTCTAATCCTGTCTCACTGTGCTAGGTGTCAGGGGTCAGTTTAGTGGCAGTAAGCTTAAACCTGTGCACTGCAAGTGAGAATCAGGATTGTGGAGGCTCTCCTTGTGTCTATCATTCCATCTCTGACCAAGGAGTTTACTGCCACACCCGTTGGTAACCCTTTAGGGTTTTGCTGTTGCCCTTAGCAACAGCATTTCGGGTTCTCTACGTATTAAAACACAACATCTTGCTTTTTACATCTGAGCAGTTCTAATACAAGGGAGATACCCAGTTCCTTAGCCTCTGGGCTTCTCTGTTCACTGTGTGTGTATTTTGTTACCCTATCACCTTCTGTGTACGTTATGTCATATTCCCCAGTTTGTCTGTGAGTCCATTTGTTTTGCATAACAGTTCAAACACCAGTACATTCCTGCAGACACTGGAGTGCATAACAGTTCTGACACTAGTACTTTCCTGCAGGCACTGGTGTGCATAACAAAACTATATGAAATGTCCCAATATTAGTAAAAAAAAATATGATTAAAAATATAAATTTATGTACAGTAAACCAGAGGAATGCTTACATAGCAGTATATCTTACATACACTGTCTGGTTTACAACACTCAGGGCTGATGTTTCCAATCTTTCTGTCCCACCCTTCAGGATGTGAGTTTGGGACAGTGATGCACCATAAAGCACCTTAACCCTACATGTTTTATCTCAGTCCTCTGTGTACATCTGTCTATGTTCATAAGTCATTCCCAGCTTTTTAATCACCTTGACAAAGGGGATTGTGAGCCCCAAAATGTTGACTGCACTATATGATGCTTTAATATACAAGCTCTTGGAAAGTCTCTGAGTACCGCTGTTTGTTTTCTTAAAACTCTGTATCTACTAGTATTGAAGGACACCAAAGCATACAATAAGCATGGAGGAGTGTCGGGCTATTGGAAACCTATATATATATATTGTGGAGGTATGAAGGTCAATTGCATTACTGACACATGGATTTTGTGTGGAGGAGGGATCCACCCGCACAGGGAGGAAAAGGGATGTGTGAACACACCTAGGGGCTGCCCTTTGCACAGAGCTCAGGTGGGTCTGGAGCATACAGTCTAAGTGGGACTACAGCCAGAACTCAGTGTACTGTATGTCATAGTTGCCTACACCCCGCAGAACCTATTTCAGTGGTTAATCTCCTGCTACCTAGAATTCTATATTAAATCTCCCAGATTCTTCACTACCGTTCAACTCAGCCTGCCAGGGGTGCCACTAAGGAGTTTCTTTGCAAGGATAGTGATTTGCTGTAATCACTGTGATTTGCTGTAGCTGTTCAGAAGTTGACTCGTTATCCTCCCTTGTGGAACCTCAGGCAGGAGAAACAGCAGTGTATGATAGCACGGTGTCTTCTTATCTGTTCTGGTGTGCCGTGATTGATAGTGTGCTGCTGCTAGTGTATACTTTGACACAGGGTAAGGATTTTTAATAGTTAACCTTTAAACACATTTGTTTAGAGCAGAGGTTCTCAAACTCGGTCCTCGGGAGCCCACACAGTGCATGTTTTGCAGGTAACCCAGCAGGTGCACAGGTGAATTAATTACTCACTGACACATTTTAAAAGGTCCACAGGTGGAGCTAATTATTTCACTTGCGATTCTGTGAGGAGACCTGCAAAACATGCACTGTGTGGGCCCCCGAGGACCGAGTTTGAGAACCTCTGGTTTAGAGTATCTGGTGTCCATAATGATTTGAAGGATGCTGTAATGGTATGGGAAACAGCACATCCAATAATAAATAAATACACTGCAGGAAAGACCTACAAGTTACAGGCAGTCCAGTGTTCACAATAAAACAATATTTAATAAACTGAAAAACATACTTATATGCTATCACACAAGGTCAAATTGCATTTGGCATTTGTTGCATAGGCATCACATTTATCACGTATATTGTCATGAGTGAGAAGAAAAGATATATCACAGCGATAAGTTGCAAACAAGAATCCCCATATTGCAGGTAGCATTGTTAGTATCTTGCAAAATTTCCCAAAATATACTGTTACAAATGTTACATAGTGTCAGGATCCGGAGCCTTACTGCCAGTGGGTGCTCCCGGGGGTAGCCGTCCCGGTGGTTGCCGCAGCTGCGGCGTCATGGAGCTGTTGGTGGCGGGTCCACCTGGACAGGTGTGCGGCTTCCGAGGGCCGGGGGTCTGCTGAGCCAGGCACTGCGGCGGAGATCGCTGCAGTAAGGTCCTCTAGTGGTGACACAGCATTAGTGTGTCAGAGGCCAGAGCTGGGCTAAAGCTGTGTGCTACAGCTGAGTATGTCTCCTGTGCTGGGGGCAGCCATGTTGGAGACCAGTGAATTGCCAATGAAGTTCCCAGTCTGTGTTCAGTCAATCCTGTGTGATCTCCCCTTACAAAAGGGGGCTGGCCCAGAGGGAGAGTGCCAGTGCTTCTAGTTACCTCCTTGTGAAAGGTTCTCCAGCTCTGTGCTCCCAGGTTGCTTCTGGTGCCCTGGTCCTGGTTGTTCTCATCTATCGGTTACCTAACACTGCTGCAGGCCTGCCATCTGAGTACGTCACCACTCATGGAAGTGCTCACAGGGTCCCAGGTCGTAGAGGAGCTTCAGGTGCTAACGGTGGTTTCCGCGGACGTCTTTCAATTACAAACCACAGTCTTCACTTCTTCAAATTCAAAGTCCCTCAGCCTCGTCTTTCAATTACAAACCACAGTCTTCACTTCGTCAAAGTCAAAGTTCTTCAGCCTCGTCTTTCAATCACAAACCACAGTCTTCACTTCTTCAAAGTCAAAGTTCTTCAGCCTCGTCTTTCAATCATAAACCATAGTCTTTAATTTCTTCTTTACCGGAGTTCTTCAGCTTCACTCTTCAAGCCATTTAACCATAGACTCTACTTCTTTCATCCAGTTCCTTCAATTTCTCCAATATTCGTGTACAGCCTGCTATTCATTAAAATTACAGTTATTTCCCTACGGAGTACTCCTTTTTTCTTTACGTTCTCCTGCCAACGCTAACACTTAGTAAGGCCTCCACCCCATGGGCAGGAATTACATTCAGCCACCTCGTTTACTCTCCTCACAGGCACCTGTCGCTTCATCCAAAACTCGGTTGTCGGAACCCCAACTTACGCCGAGCGTGACATATAGAAATGTCTTGCAACAAGCATTTAAGCATAGACATGCCCATATATAGAGGTAGACGCGTCCTTTGAGCAGAATATGACACAAACCTGGCCCTTTGAGCAGAATATAAACCTCCCGGCCCCCCGGAAAAGCAGGCAAGTCTCCCGATTTCTGTGCTCCCCCCTGCCCGGCCGCCCACTTAGTGAGTAAAGTGGGCGGTCCGGGCAGTTGATGATGCGATTCTTGTTGAATCGCGTCATCATAGCCACGCTCCCTGCAGTATAATGCAGGTAACAGCGGCATTATACAGTGGGGCGGGGCTTAAATGACACAACACATTAGTCACGCCCCACCCCGCCCCTGCTCTGCCCTCTCTGCTCATCACTACCCTTCCGCGCCCCCTGCTGATCCGACCTGGCTGCTCTCTCCCAGAGAGAGCAGCCAAAAAGTCCGTAAGTATGCTATAATCGTCCTGATTCTAGTTTTCAAACATAAGCGAGTATGGTGTATGTGAGTAGCTTTGGCAGCGAGCCAAGCCAGGCCGGAGCCTGTGATTTACCCTACATGGAGGCAGGCAAGACTGAGATTTTATATTGCAAATTAACTGTCTTTATAGAGAGGGGCCAAGCAGTGAGATAGTGCCCTACGCAGAGGCTAGGTTGTTTTTGTTTTGTTTTGTAAAGCATTATTTCATTGAGGGCAGTGGCATAACTACTGCCCCCGCAGCCCTCGCGGTGGCTTGGAGGTGCAGGGCTGCGGGGGCGCCGCCACTAATTTAGCGCAGATTGACGTGTGGACGAGTCGTCCGCATGTCAATCTGCTGTCTCCTCTCCCTCCTTCCCTCCGCTGCTGTGATGGAGGGACACGGAGGGCACAGCGCGCGCCTCTCCTGTGTCCCTCCTGCATCTCCGGCGGGTCTATTAAATGAAGTGCCCATTCGTGAGCTCTGATTGGCTCACGAACGGGCACTTCATTTAACAGACCCGCCGGAGACGCAGGAGGGACACAGGAGAGGCGCGCGCTGTGCCCTCCATGTCCCTCCATCACAAAACAGGGGGGGGGGGGAGTTTAACTGACACTGGGGGAGCATATTCGGCACAGGGGGAGCATATTTTGCACTGAGGGGGACATATGTGGCACTGGGGGGTATATGTGTACCTGGCACAGGGGTGGGGGGGCTATATTTGGCACTGGGGGCATGTGAGTACCTGGCACTGTGGGGGAATATCTGGCACTGGGGGCATATGTGGCACTGGGAGCACAGCCCTAGCAACAAGCACTACCCCCTAGCAACGAGCATGACTCCCAGTGTATGAAACCCCTGGCAACGAGCATGACACCCAGTGCATGAAACCCCTGGCAACGAGCATGATACCCTGAGCATGAAAACCCCTGGCACCGTGCATGGAAACAAGAGCATGAAACCCCTGGCAACGAGCATAACACCCAGTACATGAAACCCCTGGCAACAAGCATGACACCCAGTGCATGAAACTCCTGGCAATGAGCATGACACCCTGAGCATGAAAACCCCTGGCACCGTGCATGGAACCAAGAGCATGAAACCCCTGGCAACGAGCAGGTAATTTAAAAGTAATTAGAAGTCTTACTGTAGGACTTAATGTGTAATGGGCATTGCGGTGTGTGGCATAATGTATCACGGACATTGCGGTGTGTGTCATAATGTGTCACAGGCATTACGGTGTGTGGCATACTATATCACGGGCATTGTGGTATGTGGTATAATGTCTCAGGGGCATTGCAGTGTGGCATAATGTATAACGGGCATTGTGGTGTGTGGCATAGGATATAACGGGCATTGCGGTATGTGTCACAGGCATTACGATGTGTGGTATACTATATCACTGGCATTGTGGTATGTGGTATAATGTCTGAGGGCCATTGCAGTGTGTGGCATAATGTATCACGGACATTGCGGTGTGTGTCATAATGTGTCAGGCATTACGGTGTGTGGTGTACTGTATCAAGGGCATTGTGGTTTGTGGTATAATGTCTCAGGGTCATTGTAGTGTGTGGTATAATGTCTCAGTGTCATTGCAGTGTGTGTCATAATGTGTCACAGGCATTGTATGTGCTATAATGTATAGGTGCATTGCAGTGTGTAGCATAATGTATAACGGGCATTGCGATTCCTGTCATAATGTGTCACAGGCATTACGGTGTGTGGCATAATGTATCGGGGGCATTATGGTGTGTGCATATTGTGTCATGTGCATTATTGTGTGTGGCATAATGTCTAAGGGCCATTGCAGTATGTGGCATAATGTATACTGGGCATTACTATAAGGAGGAAAAATTACAAATAATGTAAGGGGCATGAATCAGGATTATTTTTCTTTCCTGTGGTGGCCAACGTCTGGGCGTGCAGGTTGCAAAACTTGGGTATAAGGTAGTATTTTCCTGCAATGCCACGCCACTTTACGCGAAGCCACGCCCATTCCAACCAAACCACACCCTTTTTTTTTGCAGCGCGCGCAGATTCATCGCTTTACTCGTGCCAATTATGGAGGGGGGGGGGGGGGCAGGCGCCAGATAATTTTTTAGCTTGGGGGAGAAAAATTTCTAGTTACGCCACTGATTGAGGGGGACATTTACTAAGCAGTGATAAAAGTGGAGAAGTGAGCCAGTGGAGAAGTTGCCAATGGCAACCAAACAGAGGCTCTGTATAACTTTAATCACTGCTTAGTACATCTTCCCCTTAATCACTGAAAAGGCTGCACCTAGACACTGCATCATATCACCCCCTCTATCAAGTTCATTACCCCATATCCTCATAATACACACACACATATATATCTATATCCAGTGCTCGAAGTGAGCTGGTATACACCGGTATGGCATACGGGCACTTCGAGCACTGAACCCCACCAGCGCCAGCTTTCGAATTCCGCACTGTCAAGCACTGAAACCGACAGCCAATCAGGAGCGGCCGTGCTGTGTGGCATATTGTGAATTTTGGCTCATACTGTGTGGCATAATGTGAATTTTGGCTCATACTGTGTGGCGTAATGTGACTTTTGGCTCATTCCGTGTTGCATAATGTGAATTTTGGCTCATACTGTGTGGCGTAATGTGAATTTTGGCTTATACGGTGTGGCGTAATGTGAATTTTAGCTCATATTGTGTTGCAAATGGTGATTTTTGCCTCAATCTGTGTGGCATAATGTGAATTTTGCCTCATTCCATGGGAATTCTGTCTCATTTAGTGTGGCATAATATATTAGGGGCACCAGTACTATATAGTATAAGGGGTCCTACTATTGTGGTGCATAATGTATATAAGGGGTATATGATGTGGTACACTACACTTAAGGATAGGCCCCTTTTTAGTGGCCACTCCCCCTTTCTCAGGATCGTTACAACCTTAACTTTTCCATACCCCCACTTCAAAATTTCCACTTCGACCACTGTCTATATCTATCTATCTATCTATCTATCTATCTATCTACCTATTGCCCTCATTCCGAGTTGATCGATTGCTAGCTGCTTTTAGCAGCAGTGCAAACGCTAAGCCGCCGCCCTCTGGGAGTGTATCTTAGCTTAGCAGAAGTGCGACCGAAAGGATCGCAGAACTGCTCCAAAATATTTTCGAGCAGTTTCTGAGTAGCTCCAGACCTACTCCTAGCTTGCGATCACTTCAGACTATTTAGTTCCTGTTTTGACGTCACAAACACGCCCTGTGTTCGGCCAGCCACTCTCCTGTTTCCTCATGCACGCCTGCGTTTGTATCTGACACGCCTGCGTTTTTCAGCACACTCCCTGAAAACGGGCAGTTACCTCCCAGAAATGCCCCTTTCATGTCAATCACTCAGCGGTCAGCAGTGCGACTGAAAAGCGTCGCTCGACCTTGTGTGAAACTGCAGCGGCTTTTGTGAAAGTACGTTGCGCGTGCGCTCTGCGTCCCATACGCATGCGTAGATGTGCCGCTTTTTTACCTAATCGCTGCGCTGCGAACAAAGCAGCTAGTGATCAACTTGGAATGACTACCTATGTACATATGTCAACTGGTTTGTAGAATTCTCAGCTGCTTTGACAACTTTAATTCTGCAATCCTGTAAATCTATTGGGATTGGTTCTGCTCACAAGTTTTAAATATATGCGGAGAAGAATGTGGGTGTAGGCCAATCCAGGCCCGGCGCTACCCGCTCAGCGAAGGGATGCAAGGCAGGAAGGCGCCAGGCTGGAGAGGCACTCTCCCTGCTCTGCATCCCTTGCCTGCTGCGCCGCCTGTCTGTCTTCCCTGCTGCTGCCGGCTGCTGCAGTGCTGCGCCTGTCACACTGACAGGCAGCGGCGCCGGCAGCTTGTAGCCTCCTGCTCCCCCACCCCTGTGACAACGGCAGTGTCACTGTTCAGCCAAAAAGGGGGGTGGGACTACATGGGGCATCAGGGGGTGGGGATACACGGACCTCAGGGTGCAGATCTACATGGGACCAGACTGCTACAGATCCTGCCTGCCAGCCAGCTGGATAGACAGTAAGTGGATGGAAAAAGTGAGTGAGAGAAAGAAAGTGTATGTGTGTGTGTCTGTGTGTACATGCGTGGCTGGGATGTCAGACTGTTTCTAAATTGGGGGGGAGATATAATCTGAGTTTGGCACCCCTAGCTTCTTAACACATGGGTGCAGTGGGTGACATTAGGCCCGGCGGAGGGCATGGGGCTGAAAGTGGCTGGGGTAACACTGAGGCTCCTGGATCTCATTGATAGTACAGACATATGGAAGTCTTGCTATACTCTCCGCCCCCCGTGTTCTGTCACTCTGTTACCCCCCCTCTGAGTTCTGTCACTTTGTCACCCCCTCTGTGTTCTGTCACTGTGTCACCCCCCTTTGTGTTCTGTCACTGTGTCACCCCCCTCTGTGTTCTGTCACTGTGTCACCCCCCCCTGTGTTCTGTCACTGTGTCACCTCCCCCATGTTCTGTCACTGTGCCACCTCCCCCCGTGTTCTGTCACTTTGTCACCCCTCCTCTGTGTTCTGTCAGTGTCACCCCCTTTGTGTTCTGTCACTGTGTCACCTCCCCTCGTGTTCTGTCACTGTGTTACCCCCCCCTGTGTTCTGTCACTATGTCACCCTCCTTTGTGTTCTGTCACTGTGTCTCCTCCCCTCGTGTTCTGTCACTGTGTTACCCCCCCCTGTGTTCTGTCACTATGTCACCTCTCCCCCGTGTTCTGTCACTGTGTCACCTCCCCCCGTGTTCTGAGAGAGTGATAGGGAGAGAGAGGAGAAAGAGTGTTAGGGAGAGAGAGACGAAAGAGTGTTAGAGAGACAGAGAAGAGAGAGAGGAGAGAGAGTGTTAGGGAGAGAAAGAGAGAGAAGCTAGAGGGCGGGATGTACTAACCTCCGCCATTGTGATAAATGCACTTTTCTCTGCGCTCTCACTCCCCACTCTGCTGCCCGCCGCTCCCCCGTCTGCTTTCTCATCCCCTTCTCCCTCTTCCTCACCGCCGCGGCCACTGTGTTCTCTGATCGCTGCGCTCCCCCATGCCATTTGGCGCATGCGCATCCGGGTTCTGCTTTTCCGGGCATGCGCACACTGGTTCATCAATAAGTCAGTCAGCGCATGCCCGGAAAAGCAGAACCCGTATGCGCATGCGCCAAACGGCCAGGGGGAGCGCAGTGATCAGAGAACACAGTGGCTGCGGCGGTGAAGAAGAGGAAGAAGGGGATGAGAAAGCAGACGGGGGAACGGCGGGCAGCGGAGCGGGGAGTTAGAGCGCAGAGAAAAGTGCAGTTATCGCGATGGCGGAGGTTAGTACATCCCGCCCAGAGTGTTAGAGAGGAGCGAGAGTGTTAGGGAGAGAGAAAGGAGAGAGAGCGTTAGGGAGAGAGAGTGGAGCAGGGAGAGAGATGGAGTGAGAGAGACTATTGTACCTGTCCTGATTACACAGCAGCACAGCCACAGGTCTCTCATGGAGGCAGGCACTCTTCTGCATTAGGCCACGCCCCCAAACACCAGCGATTCGCTGCAGTTTGGCACTGCTCATCTGGGAGTTGGGGGTGGGAGAGCACTGCTACTTAGTCCCTGCGCTGCACGGAGGTTGTGATGTGGGGTCTTTAAACTGACCACATATCGTTCCTCCTGTGTACATTGGCTGATACCTCTCATGTTCGGATTTGGCAGCGGAACTCGTGGATCTGCAGCTAATCCGACAATCCACATGGTTTCCGAAAAGTCGGGAATTCCCGACTTGTCAGAAAAAATGGGGCCGTATTGAATAGGTCGGAACCCCTTCCGATCTAAAACTGTAGGAAGCTGCCGTCTTTCCGACAAGACGGCAGCTTCCGACAGTTATTGAATATACCACATGGAGTCTGTGTCTCTGACTGTTGCTCCCCAGGAAACTTTAATTATTGCCAGTGATCAAAACAAAGCTATAATTCGAACTGCAGATATACACACTCACCCAATCTCATTATGGGTAATGATACAGCATTCCGTGTTAGTCTGCTCAGTTATCTTAGTTACTGTTACCAGTTTTAGTATAAAATAGGAGAACATTTTGTTTCATATTTAACATCTTGCCAGTATAACAGCTTGGTTTTAAATACTTATCATTTTTTGTTCTAATTGGACATGTACTCACTGTCCTCTCTGCATATGTATAAATTCTGCATATGCTAATTTTTATGGTTATTAAACACAGGGGTGTATTTAGGGTTACGAGCACCACTGGCAAAGTAAGGTGTTGACGCCCCCCCATTTGAAATAAGTAAGGTGTGAGTGCCAAAATAGGGGTGTAGTCTTGTGGAAAAGGGGCATGGCCACACAGTAGTACCCCCAATTCAAATTATGCCAAACAGTAGTGTCCGTTATCCACATAACGCCGCATGGTAGTGTCAGTTACTCACATTACACCACATAGTAGTGTCTCTTTTTCACATTACACCACATAGTAGTGTCCATTACTCACATTACACCACACAGTAATGTCCCTTACTCACATTATACCCCTCTATAGTCCCTTTATTCACAGTACACCACACAGTATTGTCTCTTATTCACGTTATGACTCACAGTAGTGCCCCTTATACAAGTTATGCCACACACTAGAGTCCTTTATTAACATTATGCTACACAGGAATACCCCTTATACACATTATGACCACAGTAGTAGTGCCCCTTAAACATTATGCCCACAGTAGTAGTGCCCCGAACACTTTATGCGTACACAGTAATCCATTATCATACCCAAGTTTACTTATTGTAAGTGGAGACATACTGTAAGCAGTGCTTGTATCTCTAAATAATGGAGCAATATGGGATATTTGTATATATTGTAAACCTGTAATTCACGGTGAAAAAATATGTAACTTGCCTTAAAGTGTAGTCCTGACTAAGGTCCACAGTGACACACACACACATATTATATATATATATATATATATATATATATATATATATATATATATATATACTGTATATCGATAGATAGATAAAAAATATACACTGAATATACAACTGGTCCACTGGGACGAATTCACCTGTAATCATATTATGTACTGAATCTACAGTAATATATATATTAGTGCACTAGGATACTAGTTGTGGTTGTGTGGTACTTTAAGATCCCTACTAACAGGGGTCCTATCCATAGTGCTGCTTTGTACGTAGCGCAAATTAAGAATATTTTTTGTACATTGTTTATAGATATATTATTATTATTACCAGTTATTTATATAGCGCACGCATATTCCTCAGCGCTTTACATAGAACATTTGCCCATTCACATCAATCCCTGCCCCAGTGGAGCTTACAATCTATATTCCCTACCACATGCACACACATTCACGCTAGGGTTAGTTTTGTTGGGAGCCAATTGACCTACCAGAATATTTTTGGATTGTGGGAGGAAACCGGAGCACCCGGAGGAAACCCACGCAAGTACGGCGGGAATACAAACTCCACACAGTTAAGGCCACGGTGGGAATTGAACCTATGACCTCAGTGCTGTGAGGCAGTAATGCTACCCATTACACCATCCGTACTGCCCATAATATATATATATATATATATATATATATGAAATGGACTTTAAGGCCTTAATCTGCGCCAGTAATGGGGAGCTGCACCTCAGGAAGTACCCCCTGTTAGATTATTATTATTACTTGTGAGAGTTTACATTCTAAAGATGGGGTACAGTGTTAATAATACAAGATTAGAAGATTCCCAAGGGAGATAATGTATGGTAGGTGTATATATATATATCCTAAGCCACCCCACAATTAAGGGTTAATCACCACCATTGTGTACAATAAAATGTATTCACACAAAGGACAATGAATGAACATAAAAAGATGACCTCACAATTTTTGTGTCATCAGTAATGACATGACATTAAAATCTTTGACATTGTTAAAACTATACTGATATTGTTTGATTGCGGAGGGTATAATTTCTGGTTCAATCTTTTTCAGAAGTCTATCAGAACTGTTGATAACCCAATGCGTTTTGTCCTTAGGACTTCATCAGGGGTCTGGTATCAATACATAGAATGCATGATATTCATCATTGTGAGTTTCTAATATAACAATTCGGTCATTGTGATAACAAAGAATGAGTGTCCACCAAATGGGATACACACTTTACAGGCATATAGAATAAAAATAGGATTTTACTTACCGGTAAATCTATTTCTCGTAGTCCGTAGAGGATGCTGGGGACTCCGTAAGGATCATGGGGAATAGACGGGCTCCGCAGGAGATAGGGCACTTTAAGAAAGCTTTGGATTCTGGGTGTGCACTGGCTCCTCCCTCTATGTCCCTCCTCCAGACCTCAGTTAGAGAAACTGTGCCCAGAGGATATGAACAGTACGAGGAAAGGATTTATGTAACCTAAGGGCGAGATTCATACCAGCCACACCAATCACACCATATAACATGTGATAAACTACCCAGTTAACAGTATGAACAAGTAACATAGCCTCGGTTCAAGACCGACCAACTATAACATAACCCTTATGTAAGCAATAACTATATACAAGTCTTGCAGAAGAAGTCCGCACTTGGGACGGGCCCAGCATCCTCTACGGACTACGAGAAATAGATTTACCGGTAAGTAAAATCCTATTTTCTCTAACGTCCTAGAGGATGCTGGGGACTCCGTAAGGACCATGGGGATTATACCAAAGCTCCCAAACGGGCGGGAGAGTGCGGATGACTCTGCAGCACCGATTGAGCAAACAGGAGGTCCTCCTCAGCCAGGGTATCAAACTTATAGAACTTTGCAAAGGTGTTTGACCCCGACCAAGTAGCAGCTCGGCACAGTTGTAGTGCCGAAACCCCTCGGGCAGCCGCCCAAGAAGAGCCCACCTTCCTAGTGAAATGGGCCTTAACCGATTTAGCCAATGGCAATCCTGCCGTAGAATGCGCCTGCTGAATCGTGTTACAGATCCAGCGAGCAATTGTCTGCTTTGAAGCAGGAGCGCCAACCTTGTTGGCCGCATACAGAACAAACAGAGTTTCAGTCTTCCTGATCCTAGCTGTTCTGGTCACGTAAATCTTCAAAGCCCTGACCACATCCAGGGACTCGGAGTCCTCCAAGTCCCGTGTAGCCACAGGCACGACAATAGGTTGGTTCATATGAAAAGATGAGACCACCTTGGGCAGAAATTGAGGACGAGTCCTCAATTCTGCCCTATCCACGTGAAAAATCAGGCATGGGCTTTTATATGATAAAGCCGCTAATTCCGAAACACGCCTTGCAGAAGCTAAGGCCAACAATATGACCACTTTCCAAGTGAGGTATTTCAACTCCACTGTTTTGAGTGGTTCAAACCAAGGTGACTTGAGGAAACTTAATACCACGTTAAGATCCCAAGGCGCCACCGGAGGTACAAAGGGAGGCTGAATATGCAGCACTCCCTTCACAAAAGTCTGTACTTCAGGAAGAGAAGCCAATTCTTTTTGAAAGAAAATGGATAAGGCCGAAATTTGGACCTTTATGGACCCTAATTTTAGGCCCAAATTCACTCCCATTTGAAGGAAGTGAAGCAGACTGCCCAAATGGAACTCCTCCGTAGGAGCAGCTCTGGCCCCACACCAAGAAACATATTTCCGCCATATACAGTGATAATGTTTCGATGTCGCATCCTTCCTAGCCTTGATCAGGGTAGGAATGACCTCCTCCGGAATCCCTTTTTCAGCTAGGATCCGGCGTTCAACCGCCATGCCATCAAACGCAGCCGCGGTAAGTCTTGGAACAGACAGGGCCCCTGCTGCAGCAGGTCCTGCCTTAGAGGAAGAGGCCACGGATCTTCTGTGAGCAACTCTTGCAGATCTGGATACCAAGTTCTCCTTGGACTATCTGGAACAATGAGAATTGTTCTGACCCTTCTCAGTCTTATTAATCTCAACACCTTGGGTATGAGAGGCAGAGGAGGAAACACATAGACCGATCTGAACACCCATGGTGTCACCAGAGCGTCTACCGCTACCACCTGAGGGTCTCTTGACCTGGCGCAATACCTTTTTAGCTTTTTGTTGAGACGGGACGCCATCATGTCTATTTGAGGCAGTCCCCACCGATCCACGATCTGTGTGAAGACTTCTTGATGAAGTCCCCACTCTCCCGGATGCAGGTCGTGCCTGCTGAGGAAGTCCGCCTCCCAGTTGTCCACCCCCGGGATGAACACTGCTGATAGTGCGCTTACATGGCCTTCCGCCCAGCGCAGAATCCTGGTCGCCTCTGCCATGGCCACTCTGCTCCTTGTGCCGCCTTGGCGGTTTACATGAGCCACTGCCGGATTATTGTCCGACTGAATCAGAACCGGTTTGTTCTGAAGCCACTCCTCCGCCTGGCGTAGGGCACTGTAAATGGCCCTTAAGTCCAGGACATTGATGTGGAGACAAGTCTCTAGGCTTGACCAGAGACCTTGGAAATTTCTTCCCAGTGCGACAGCCCCCCAACCTCGGAGGCTCGCGTCCGTGGTCACCAGGATCCAGTCCTGAATGCCGAACCTGCGACCCTCTAGGAGGTGAGCACTGTGCAGCCACCACAGGAGAGATACCCTGGCCCTGGGAGACAGGGTGATCCGTTTCTGCATCTGTAGATGGGACCCGGCCCATTTGTCCAATAGGTCCCATTGGAAAGTCCTCGCATGGAACCTGCCGAAGGGGATGGCCTCCTATGAAGCCACCATCTTCCCCAGAACCTTTGTGCAATGATGCACCGAAACCTTTTTTGGCTTTAAAAGGTTCCTGACCAGGGCTATGAGCTCCTGAGCCTTCTCCACCGGAAGAAAAACTCTTTTTTGGTCTGTGTCTAGAATCAGGCCCAAAAAGGTCAGACGCGTTGCAGGTACTAGCTGGGATTTCGGTAAATTGAGAATCCAGCCGTGCATCTGCAACGTCCCTTCACGGACAGAGACACGCTGTCCAGCAACTTCTCCCGAGATCTCGCCTTTATAAGGAGATCGTCCAAGTACGGGATAATTGTGACTCCCTGCTTGCGCAGGAGCACCATCATTTCCGCCATTACCTTGGTGAAAATTCTCGGGGCCGTGGAAAGACCAAACGGCAACGTCTGAAATTGGTAGTGACAATCCTGTACTGCAAATCTCAGAAACGCCTGGTGAGGGGGGAAAATCGGAACATGAAGGTACGCATCCTTTATGTCCAGGGACACCATCCAATCCCCTCCCTCCAGGCTGGCGATGACCATTCTGAGCGATCCCATTTTGAACTTGAACCTCTTCAAGTACAGGTTCAGGGATTTTAGATTTAGAATGGGTCTGACCGAACCGTCCGGTTTCGGTACCACAAACAGGGATGAATAATAACCCTCTCCTTGCTGGAGATGAGGAACCTTGATTATCACCTGTTGAATGTACAATTTGTGAATTGCCGCTAACACTAGCTCCCTCTCTGACGGGGAAGCCGGCAGAGCCGATTTGAAAAACCGGCGAGGGGGCATGTCTTTGAATTCCAGTCTGTATCCCTGGGAAACAATCTCTATTGCCCATGGATCCACCTGTGATTAAACCCAGATGTGGCTGAAAAGACGAAGACGTGCCCCCACTTGATCTGACCCCCCCCCCGGAAAGCCCCAGCGTCATGCTGTGGACTTTGCGGAAGTAGGGGAGGACTTCTGCTCCTGGGAACTAGTTGAGTGCAGTTTTTTTCCCTTGCCTTTACCTCTGGCAATGAAGGACGATCCTCGTACCTTCTTGTTTTTAATGGAACGAAAGGACTGCATGTGATAACGTGGTACCTTCTTAGAATGCTGCGGGGGAACATAAGGTAAAAAATTCGATTTACCGGCCGTAGCAGTAGAGACTAGGTCCGAGAGGCCTTCTCCAAACAACTCCTCCCCCTTGTAAGGCAATGACTCCATATGCCGCTTTGAGTCGGCGTCTCCCGTCCACTGTCGGGTCCACAAGAGCCGCCTAGCAGAAATAGACATAGCGTTTATTCTAGAGCTTAGTAAACAAATGTCTCTCTGAGCATCCCTCATATACAAGGCAGCATCTCTGATATGCTCCATGGTCATTAGAATGGTATCCCTATCTAAGGTGTCCATCTCCGTAGATAAGGAGTCTGCCCATGCCACGACAGCACTACAAACCCAGGCCGACGCCATGGCCGGCCTAACTATAGTTCCTGAATGTGTGTAATTGTGCTTCATGGTAATTTCCTGCTTGCGATCAGCAGGATCCTTGAGGGAAGCAGTATCCGGAGAAGGCAGTGCCACCTTCTTGGATAAGCGTGTCAGCGCCTTGTCTACTTTAGGCGCAGATTCCCATCGTATCCGATCCTTCTGTGGAAAAGGATACGCCATGAGAATCCTTTTGGGAACATGGAGTCTCCTATCCGGAGATTCCCAAGCCTTTTCGCATAATTCGCTTAGCTCAAATGAGGACAGAAACGTGACCTCAGGCTTTTTCCCTTTATACATGTGAACCCTCGTGTCAGGGACAGGGGGTTCCTCCGTGATATGCAAAACCTCTTTTATGGCAATAATCATGCACCTAATACCGTTTGCCACCTTCGGCTGTAATTTTGCATCCTCATAGTCGACACTAGAGTCAGTATCTGTGTCGGTATCTGTGTCAGCGACCTGGGATATGGGGCGCTTTTGAGACCCTGAAGGTCCTGGCACCACAGGGACAGACACGGACTGGCTACCTGACTGATCCCTAGCTTCAGCTTTGTCTAATCTTTTATGCAGGAGATTTACATTTGCATTCAAGACATTCAGCATATCCACCCAGTCCGGTGTGTCCACATTAAGCGAGCCTTCCTCATCAAACATGTCGACACACATGTACCGACACACTGCACACACCCAGGGAAACTTTTTCTGAAGACAGTATCCCCTGAAAAGCCCTTTGGAGAGACAGAGAGAGAGTATGCCAGCACACACCCCAGCGCAACAACCTGGAGACCAACACAGAATGCTTTTCCCCAGCAGCGCTGTATTATACTTTATCCGCCAATTATGTGCCCCCCCTCTCTTTTTAAACTCCCTTCACCGTGTGTAAGCAGGGGAGAGTCCGGGGAGCTTCCTCTCAGTGTTCTGTGGAGAGAGAAATGGCGCTGGTGAGTGCTGAGGGAGAAGCTCAAAATCGTGTAAAATGGCGGGGGCTCAATTATATACATGTACAGTGCCCAGCTGTACATGTATATACCTATTTGCCATCTAAGAGGTGTTATTATTGCTGCCCAGGGCGCTGCGCCCTGCACCCATACAGTGACCGGAGTGTGTGAGGTGATGTGGAGCAATGACGCACAGCTGCAGTGCTGTGCGTTACCTCTGTGAAGCTTAAGGCTTCTGCCGCCTGGACGTCTTCTTGCTTCTGTTCTTCTGGCTCTGTGAGGAGAACGGCGGCGTGGCTCCGGGGAGTGGACGCCCGGGACGAACCTGTGTTCACCCCCTCTGAAGCTAATGGTGTCCAGTAGCCGAGGAAGCAGATCCTATCAGTTAAGTAGGTTTGCCCCTCTCTCCTCAGTCCCTCGATGCAGGGAGCCTGTTGCCAGCAGTGCTCCCTGTGAAAAAAGTAAAAATCCAAACAAAAATGCTTTCTGTAGCAAAGAACTCAAGAGAGCTCCCTGCAGTGCGCCCTTCATCCTCTGGGCACAGTGTAAAACTGAGGTCTGGAGGAGGGACATAGAGGGAGGAGCCAGTGCACACCCAGAATCCAAAGCTTTCTTAAAGTGCCCTATCTCCTGCGGAGCCCGTCTATTCCCCATGGTCCTTACGGAGTCCCCAGCATCCTCTAGGACGTTAGAGAAATATAAATTAAGTTGCTGTAGAGATGCTTCCCAGTAGTGAATGTCCTCCTTACAGCAATATATATACACACGTCAATGCTATGTAAGGATTATATTGGGATAGTGACCAATTACACACAAAGAGCCTGCCTAAAGTTTTTGCCTACGAGTAGAGATATTGGAATACTGATAGACTGTATATATATATATATATATATATACAGTAATGTACATGAGAGACTTTCTAATCTAGCATCCATGTGCTATATAAACATAACAGTATGTCAGTGTGGACCTTAATCAGGAACAGCGGTGGATCCTACCTTTTTCGGGCAAGGAGGGCTGCCACTGCCCATGCCAGAGAGGGAGATCTAGCAGACAGTGGGACCTGCACATGCACACATTTGGCTGCTTAAGTGTGCATGTGCAAAACCCCGGCTTCTATGGACTGCATTAGCTGCAACCCATAGAAGCTGGATTAAGTTGACAATCGGCAGGCAGTGGCTTCATACATCGCAGTCCATCTGGTAGTCCCGGAGTGAGGATATACCTTCCAATGGGACTGACTGTCCTGCGGGTGACTGGCTTTCCAGTCACAGTGAAGCCTCTGAAGCAGTGCAGTCACACAGACTGCAACTGGCTCAGCTGACTAATACTTCTTTCACACCGCACAAATAACCCGGTATTGACCCGGCATATTGCTGGGTCGACACGGGTCAGTGTGCGGTGTGAAAGAGCCAAGTCCAAATTTCCGGGTCGCTTGACCCGGTAATTCATCCCAGGTTATAAGCAGTGTTATTCCCGGGTTGAATACCGGGTCAGTGGCTGCATAAACGGATTCCCGGGTCGATGCGACCCAGGACCCATTTACTAGATAGGGAGAGGTGGCGCGGAGATGAGCTCATCTCCCAGCGCCGCCTCTGCCCCCTCCGCTGGCTCCGCCCCCCGCCGCTATGGCAACCGACCCGGCATGTTGCCGGGTCTGGAAGCCAGCGAAAGGGGTAGGAGAGTCTCCAATGCCGGATCCCACCCGGTAAGGACCCGTTTCCAATTCCTGAGTGTGATCCGGCATTGGAGATGTGAAAGGGGTATAAAGTGATGGATTTTACTGGGTGGGCTGGTAAAATCCGCCACTGATCAAGACTGCACTTTAAAGCAATTTAGAATTTTTTTTACCTTGGATATCAAGTTTACAATATATATATATATATATATATGTATATATATTAGTGATGAGCGGGTTCGGATCCTCGGGATCCGAACCCGCCCGAACTTCACCTTTTTTTCCACGGGTCCAAGCAACTCGGATCCTCCCGCCTTGCTCGGTTAACCCGAGCTCGCCCGAACGTCATCATCCCGCGGTCGGATTCTCGCGAGATTCGTATTCTATATAAGGAGCCGCGCGTCGCCACCATTTTTCACTCGTTCATTGGAGATGATCGTGAGAGGACGTGGCTGGCGTCCTCTCAGTTTCTATGTTCAGTGGGCTGCAAATATCTGTGCTCAGTGTGCTGCAAATATCTGTGCTCAGTGTGCTGCAAATATCTGTGCTCAGTGTGCTGCAAGTGCAAATATCTACGTTCTCTGCCTGAAAAACGCTCCATATCTGACTGTGCTGTGTGCTGCAAATATCTGTGCTCAGTGTGCTGCAAATATCTGTGCTCAGTGTGCTGCAAGTGCAAATATCTACGTTCTCTGCCTGAAAAACGCTCCATATCTGACTGTGCTCAGTGTGCTGCAAATATCTGTGCTCAGTGTGCTAATTGCATTATTGTGGGGACTGGCGACCAGCAGTATTATAAAGTAGGAGGACAGTGCAGAGTTTTGCTGACCAGTGACCACCAGTATTATAAGTTCTCTGCCTGAAAAACGCTCCATGTCTGTGCTGCATTGTAGTATATACTGTAGTAGAAGGACAGTGCAGAATTTTGCTGACCACCAGTATAACGATATATATAGCAGTACGGAACAGTAGTCCACTGCTATACCTCTGTGTCTTCAAGTATACTATCCCATCCATACCTGTGGTGCATTTCAGTTTTGCACAGTTTGCTGACCACCAGTATATATAATATATAGCAGTACGGTACAGAAGGCCACTGCTCTACCTACCTCTGTGTCGTCAAGTATACTATCCATCCATACCTGTGGTGCATTTCAGTTTTGCACAGTTTGCTGACCACCATTATATATAATATATAGCAGTACGGTACAGTAGGCCACTGCTCTACCTACCTCTGTGTCGTCAAGTATACTATCCATCCATACCTGTGGTGCATTTCAGTTTTGCACAGTTTGCTGACCACCAGTATATATAATATTATATAGCAGTACGGTACAGTAGGCCACTGCTCTACATACCTCTGTGTCGTCAAGTATAATATCCATCCATAGCTGTGGTGCATTTCAGTTTTGCACAGTTTGCTGACCACCAGTATATATAATATATAGCAGTACGGTACAGTAGGCCACTGCTCTACCTACCTCTGTGTCGTCAAGTATACTATCCATCCATATCTGTGGTGCATTTCAGTTTTGCACAGTTTGCTGACCACCAGTATATATAATATATAGCAGTACGGTACAGTAGGCCACTGCTCTACCTACCTCTGTGTCATCAAGTATACTATCCATCCATACCTGTGGTGCATTTCAGTTTTGCACAGTTTGCTGACCACCAGTATATATAATATATAGCAGTACGCTACAGTAGGCCACTGCTCTACCTACCTCTGTGTCGTCAAGTATACTATCCATCCATACCTGTGGTGCATTTCAGTTTTGCACAGTTTGCTGACCACCAGTATATATAATATATAGCAGTACGCTACAGCAGGCCACTGCTCTACCTACCTCTGTGTCGTCAAGTATACTATCCATCCATACCTGTGGTGCATTTCAGTTTTGCACAGTTTGCTGACCACCAGTATATATAATATTATATAGCAGTACGGTACAGTAGGCCACTGCTCTACCTACCTCTGTGTCGTCAAGTATACTATCCATCCATACCTGTGGTGCATTTCAGTTTTGCACAGTTTGCTGACCACCAGTATATATAATATATAGCAGTACGGTAGAGTAGGCCACTGCTCTACCTACCTCTGTGTCGTCAAGTATACTATCCATCCATACCTGTGGTGCATTTCAGTTTTGCACAGTTTGCTGACCACCAGTATATATAATATATAGGAGTACGGTACAGTAGGCCACTGCTCTACCTACCTCTGTGTCGTCAAGTATACTATCCATCCATACCTGTGGTGCATTTCAGTTTTGCACAGTTTGCTGACCACCAGTATATATAATATATAGCAGTACGGTACAGTAGGCCACTGCTCTACCTACCTCTGTGTCGTCAAGTATACTATCCATCCATACCTGTGGTGCATTTCAGTTTTGCACAGTTTGCTGACCACCAGTATATATAATATATAGCAGTACGCTACTGTAGGCCACTGCTCTACCTACCTCTGTGTCGTCAAGTATACTATCCATCCATACCTGTGGTGCATTTCAGTTTTGCACAGTTTGCTGACCACCAGTATATATAATATTATATAGCAGTACGGTACAGTAGGCCACTGCTCTACCTACCTCTGTGTCGTCAAGTATACTATCCATCCATACCTGTGGTGCATTTCAGTTTTGCACAGTTTGCTGACCACCAGTATATATAATATATAGCAGTACGGTACAGTAGGCCACTGCTCTACCTACCTCTGTGTCGTCAAGTATACTATCCATCCATACCTGTGGTGCATTTCAGTTTTGCACAGTTTGCTGACCACCATTATATATAATATATAGCAGTACGGTACAGTAGGCCACTGCTCTACCTACCTCTGTGTCGTCAAGTATACTATCCATCCATACCTGTGGTGCATTTCAGTTTTGCACAGTTTGCTGACCACCAGTATATATAATATTATATAGCAGTACGGTACAGTAGGCCACTGCTCTACATACCTCTGTGTCGTCAAGTATAATATCCATCCATAGCTGTGGTGCATTTCAGTTTTGCACAGTTTGCTGACCACCAGTATATATAATATATAGCAGTACGGTACAGTAGGCCACTGCTCTACCTACCTCTGTGTCGTCAAGTATACTATCCATCCATATCTGTGGTGCATTTCAGTTTTGCACAGTTTGCTGACCACCAGTATATATAATATATAGCAGTACGGTACAGTAGGCCACTGCTCTACCTACCTCTGTGTCATCAAGTATACTATCCATCCATACCTGTGGTGCATTTCAGTTTTGCACAGTTTGCTGACCACCAGTATATATAATATATAGCAGTACGCTACAGTAGGCCACTGCTCTACCTACCTCTGTGTCGTCAAGTATACTATCCATCCATACCTGTGGTGCATTTCAGTTTTGCACAGTTTGCTGACCACCAGTATATATAATATATAGCAGTACGCTACAGTAGGCCACTGCTCTACCTACCTCTGTGTCGTCAAGTATACTATCCATCCATACCTGTGGTGCATTTCAGTTTTGCACAGTTTGCTGACCACCAGTATATATAATATTATATAGCAGTACGGTACAGTAGGCCACTGCTCTACCTACCTCTGTGTCGTCAAGTATACTATCCATCCATACCTGTGGTGCATTTCAGTTTTGCACAGTTTGCTGACCACCAGTATATATAATATATAGCAGTACGGTAGAGTAGGCCACTGCTCTACCTAACTCTGTGTCGTCAAGTATACTATCCATCCATACCTGTGGTGCATTTCAGTTTTGCACAGTTTGCTGACCACCAGTATATATAATATATAGCAGTACGGTACAGTAGGCCACTGCTCTACCTACCTCTGTGTCGTCAAGTATACTATCCATCCATACCTGTGGTGCATTTCAGTTTTGCACAGTTTGCTGACCACCAGTATATATAATATATAGCAGTACGGTACAGTAGGCCACTGCTCTACCTACCTCTGTGTCGTCAAGTATACTATCCATCCATACCTGTGGTGCATTTCAGTTTTGCACAGTTTGCTGACCACCAGTATATATAATATATAGCAGTACGGTACAGTAGGCCACTGCTCTACCTACCTCTGTGTCGTCAAGTATACTATCCATCCATACCTGTGGTGCATTTCAGTTTTGCACAGTTTGCTGACCACCAGTATATATAATATATAGCAGTACGGTACAGTAGGCCACTGCTCTACCTACCTCTGTGTCGTCAAGTATACTATCCATCCATACCTGTGGTGCATTTCAGTTTTGCACAGTTTGCTGACCACCAGTATATATAATATATAGCAGTACGGTACAGTAGGCCACTGCTCTACCTACCTCTGTGTCGTCAAGTATACTATCCATCCATACCTGTGGTGCATTTCAGTTTTGCACAGTTTGCTGACCACCAGTATATATAATATATAGCAGTACGGTACAGTAGGCCACTGCTCTACCTACCTCTGTGTCGTCAAGTATACTATCCATCCATACCTGTGGTGCATTTCAGTTTTGCACAGTTTGCTGACCACCAGTATATATAATATATAGCAGTACGGTACAGTAGGCCACTGCTCTACCTACCTCTGTGTCGTCAAGTATACTATCCATCCATACCTGTGGTGCATTTCAGTTTTGCACAGTTTGCTGACCACCAGTATATATAATATATA